>NC_089747.1:1527500-1627500 GCF_040412425.1 Macrobrachium rosenbergii | reverse complement strand
AATTAAACAAGAAATATGAATATTTTAACATGAAATTAAAATAAATCAAGATTATTAACATTATCATGTTAAATGTTAAATTCAAAGTCGATAAACAGGTAAGTAAACTGATAAAAAAATAGATAAACAAATAAATAAGTAAATAAATAGATAAATTAGATAAATAAAATAAAAAAACCATCTATTGCAAGATACAAAACACGTGCAGAAACTCGAAACGAATATTGAAGAGTCACCTAGCTTAGCTATCTAGGGGCCCAATACCCGTGAGTTGAGAGAGAGAGAGAGAGAGAGAGAGAGAGAGAGAGAGAGAGAGAGAGAGAGAGAGAGAGAGCTTATCTCCCGTCTTTAAATAACCCGATGCTCACTTGCCAGATACAAATTACTCCCAGCATTTGTCTCTCTCTCTCTTTCTCTCTCTCTCTGTCCCCACGGGTGACTTTCAAAAGCATTTCTCTCTTATATAGCTGGAGGTACCTAATTGTTATGGGAGAACGTGTGAATATATATATATATATATATATATATATATATATATATAGAGAGAGAGAGAGAGAGAGAGAGAGAGAGAGAGAGAGAGAGAGAGAGAGAGAGAGAGAGAAATATTATCCAACGCCACGTTCAACCTTTTGATGATGCTGAATCACGTATGAACATCCAACTGAATGTGTATCCGCGTAGTATGTGCGAGTGTGTACGTGAATTGTGTGTGTGTACGTATTTTTAACCTGACAACCCCCAACCACCCCGCCATTACAGAATTCAGGAAATCCTGTCTGAAACACGAAGCGCAATTAAATACAACCTTGCTTACCATAAAATGCATTCCAGTACCCCCTCCAAACGAGGTGAATAATCCTAAGTGAGAAAAAAAATTCGACAGATACAACAAACTCTAACTTTTTTTTTTTTTTCGCGGAAGGAAAACTTAACAGCGGAACAGAATCTCGCAACAGCAGAAGCAGCGACTCCGCATTACCAGACAGTTATGTTATCCATGGCCCACCACCTCCGCCACCAACTTCCACTAGGCCATTACCCCAAAAAAGCCACTTCCGTTACGGACCTGGAAGGAGAGAGAGAGAGAGAGAGAGAGAGAGAGAGAGAGAGAGAGAGAGCATGCAAACACATGCGATGCCTAAGCTCAGATCTTTTTCCTTTACAGTCTAGGAAGCGTCATTGACCATGGTCTTTGTGACGGAAAGACGCATATATGGAGAGAAGGGGGGGTTCAATAAAAATGAGGTTAGACTTGCCTACAGTCAAGGCTGAGGGATCTAAAGTGCTGGGAAAAACGGAAGTAGGGATAGAATTCCAAAGCTTGGCATTAATAAATTCATCAATTATTCTATGTTATTTGTGTGGGATTCGCGTGTCAAACAAAAATTACACAGCAACCCAACAGCAAAGGAAACTGAACCATATAAAAGGAATTTCCATATGGTTTGGACCTGTAGGGAAAACGGAAAAAAAAGTATTTCTTGAACTGAAAGATTACAGAAGATATAACTGAAAACAAGAGCTGCAAAATCAGTACAGGTAACAAATACAAGCAAACGTTTTTCCCAAATCCTAAAACCAATACTGTCTATCAATCTCATGTTGAAAAGGGCCTGAACATTTCAATCGTCCAGGTACCACCCGCTTGACCACCACTTCACACAAATGCTGACATCAGCAGCAATTCCCAGACGGGTGTGACGGGGATTGTCGGGGTACACCTAGCTATTTGTCAGTCCCTTTTTCCGTACAGCGTGACCACGAAAGGATTATTTGGCTTAATGTCTCTATAGCATATGTGTTTAAGCCATCTCCTGAGCATGGTTTGTAGCAAAATATGATTCATAGGAGACACGAGTCTATTCCAAACCTTAGGAGATAGTAATAATTATGGGAGAACGTGTGATTGATATATATACGGTACATTATATATATAAATATATATATATATATGCATATATGTGTATATATATGTATAAATGTGTATGCCATGTATGTATACTAAGTAAAGGATAGTAAGTCTTAAGGCCTAGCACCACTCCACTGACTCACTTTCCTTTGTGGTATTGCCTTTATATGTTCATCACGTTCCATATTTTCGTGATTCGGTTATACACGTGTGTGTATATATATATATATATATATATATATATATATATATATATATATATATATATATATATATATATATATATATATCTCAAATATAAAGGAGCCCATCAAAACGCCAAAAATGTGGAAAATAAAGGCTATATTTCGGAGACCAAACTCTGTCTCCTCAGGCAAATAGTGATTCACTATTTGCCTGAGGAGAGACAGTTTGATCTCTGATATATATATATATATATATATATATATATATATATATATATATATATATATATATATATATATATATATATATGTAAACACAGACTAATCTCTACCAATGTGTCTACTGCCACCAGAACAGTTTCTCAGGGCCAGCCAGCCAGCCGGCCGCCTTGCCCCAGACGACAATCTGCCTTCTCTGAGGTCTTCTTCGAAACCCACACTCTTCAGACTCATCACGCCCAATTCCCGTGGGATTCTAGGTAAGAATGTCATTTCCTGTGGCCCACATTGGGTTCCACTGACCGGACTAGGATTGCGTGGATGTTACTCAAAATCCTTCCGTAGCAGTGCTGGATGCGTTCTAAGAACAGAGGAATAGGATACAGGATTTAGGCCAAAGGCCAGGCACTGGGATCTGTGAGGTCATTCAGCGCTGAAAGGAAATTGACAGTAAGGAGGTTTGAAAGGTGTAACAGGAGGAAAACCTCAAAGCAGTTGCACTATAAATCAATTGTTAGAGAGGGTTCTAAGTCAAATGGAAGAGAATATGTACGGAGGTATATTAAAAGGAATGAAAGAGGTTGCAGCTAGGGGCCGAAGGGACGCTGCCAAGACACTTAAGCAATGCCTACAGTGCACCACGTGAGGTGCACTGACGGCACCTAACTGTTACAAAATGTTCAGATTAAAACTTCCCATTACGCAAGTGCTATGAGCTAGGATTGACTGAAACTGGAAAATCCTGGCCTTTATTTTGGCTTTCTAGCAAACTATAAAGGCTCTAAATAACATAATCAGTCTTTTAAGTTAAGAAGATACTGTTAAACACAGATTATAACTTTCCGTAATACAAGAGCTATGAGCTACAACTGACTGTACCTAACAAGCCTAGCCATTATTCCTGCTTTCACGCAAACTATAAAAGCCCGTAACAGCATAATCATTCTTGTTAAAGTTATGAAGGCACTGGACTCTGGCAGTGACACACTTGCTATACCAATCATTTACACAAACAACAGAGCAGCGATAAATTGTGTCATGTGTGACAGAGCTCTTGCAAAATAAAACACGTCCAGTTATCTTGCCAATTGAACACGCTGACAACTTTTGTTGGGAAAACACCAACTGCACAGTAATCTGAAACCAAATTCAGACAGTCACTGCCACTAAATGAAAAACCACAATTTATTACGAGTGCCTCCCATTCTGCTTCTGTCGTACAATGGACTGAGAAACGGCTGAAACCAATTATTTTGCCAAATGAACACGCCGTTAACTGTGAAAAAATAAAACACCACAAACTCGACTGTAATTGGAAACGAAATTCGGAGACATACTGAGAAATAGTATATCTTCTACCTTACAGGTAACGATATATCTATATAAAATTGTATATAAAATGAATAGGCTGCCCCATTCACCGATACTTGGGGGAATGTAAACACGCAGGCCCTAATTAATGAATAATTAAGAATTTTCTCTCAAAATTATTTCAGCAATGAGTTTCAGTTAACTGGGTAGATCTAAAAGATCCCTCTCCAACTTGACAGATAGGCCTATTTTGCAATTAATTTTTTTTTGGCAAATATCGTAAAAAATAATAACGTAAGGCGTAGGCCTAACTAGTCCCCCAAAATAAATCTTGTGGAGTTAAGGTAGGCCTAATAACTTTGGGTGTGCACAAAAAGTGTTAACGCATTACTGCCCTAAAACGGAAAATTGCAATATCTGCAAAATTTTCGAAACTGAGATATGCCACCTACTGGGCTCGTGAAACACCAATACACAAGTTACTGCAGTTTCAGAATGATTCTTCGATGCTTTCGTCGAGTATTTTGGGGTCCCATTTGCAGTATCTGCAAAATTTTCGAAATTGAGTTATGACACCCATTGGGCTCGTGAAACACTAATACACAAGTTACTGCAGTTTCAGAATGATTCTCCAGTGCTTTCCACGAGTATCTAGGGGGTCCTATTTGCAGTATCTGCAATATCAGTAGTAAGGCAAGGGAGTATCTACCATTTTTCTCAGTTTTGTACTTTTGCAGATACTGCAGTCTTCCATTTTAGGGCATTATTGGTCTACTGATCATACTGACTTCCAAATTCTCTATTTCCTATTACTCTTGGATGCACTTTCCACCGAGTCTTCCATTCTGAAAGGAAACAACTGCAGTAACTCCACTTCCCAGACGGGATACGAACCCGTGCTGTGGGAAAATAAGCAAGCAACCTCGTTTACTGAATTCGAACCCATACTTGGAAAGATAGTAAGCAACCTCGCTTATAAAAAGGGGTCAACTACTAAGCATGCCTTGTGAATCATAATAAATAACAAGCACATTTCGCGAGTGCAAACACTTGCTCACTTCTCTGCGCCTATTAAGGGCGCTCATCGTTGCCTCAAATGTTTCTGACTCACCATGCTTATGTGGTATATTGACTTGTACACAAATCTATTTGGTTTTATTTTCTTTTCTCTCTCTTGTCACTGTCTTCATTCCATAAGGAGAATTCTGTCAATGTCTGTATTCTATAATATAAGCTTGCTTTTTATTTGAAATAATAATAACAACAACAACAACAACAATAATAATAATAATAATAATAATAATAATAATAATAATAATACACTGTCTTCATTCCATGCTGAAAATTCTGTTACTGTATGCTACAATATAAGCTTGCTTTTCATGAATAATAATAATAATAATAATAATAATAATAATAATGATAACCATCATCATATAATAATAATAATAATAATAATAATAATAATAATAATAATAATGTTGAAATTATGGCCCACATTAAATGCTGACACCAAATCTGAACAGATATTTTTAGCACGGTCGTAAAAAAAAAACTATCCTTTTAAAACACATTTCAGTATCCTGTCACTTAATCTGTAGACTTTTAAGCATTTAATATTATCATACCACGAGTTAATAATTAGTCTTTGATGTTAATACCTCCTTAATAATTTCATAAAATGAAATGAGCATTATGATTCATCTATATTTGGGTCACAAGTGACGCCGTATTCGTCAAGGTCGATAATAAACAATGGGAGTATGTTCCTTTCTCTATCATCATCATCATCATAATAATAATAATAATAATAATAATAATAATAATAATAATAATAGTTAATCACCCAAGCACAATTCCTCAATCTCTGTAGGCGAAAACTCCCACCCTGAGGAATGCACGCAGCTTACGACATACCACTCGCTGAATAACTTGCATTCCTCCATTCCTCGCCGTCAAGACTTTCCAAGATATTCTTAAGGGCATAGACCAAAATTGGGACTGGCAACTGTGCGCGATTTTGTAGCCCAGGCCGGAAGAGAGAGAGGAATGACTGAGTTAGAGGGAGGAAAAACCCACCTTGAGGGAATACTGATTCTTATATGGTCCATGGCAATGTCGATTAACGTCAGGTATAGGGAAAAACCTATGAATAGATATGAAAAGTGGAATAACCCACGGTCCACTAGGCACCTAGCAACCCCTCCACCCAACACCAGTAAGTTCGGTATGTAGTGAGAGAGAGAGAGAGAGAGAGAGAGAGAGAGAGAGAGAGAGAGAGAGAGAGAGAGAGAGAGAGAGAGGGAGCATCGGATTTAAGCAGAAATAAAGTTGGTAAGGAACGCAAACTTAAATAAAGTCGGTAAGAAACCCATAATAGAGAGAGAGAGAGAGAGAGAGAGAGAGAGAGAGAGAGAGAGAGACCTTTAAGTTGGTAAGAAACCTAAAATTGTTATTCGTCTCCCAATAAATTATGGAAATAGTTGTATGACACAAACTTCGGGGGGGGAGAGAGAGAGAGAGAGAGAGAGAGAGAGAGAGAGAGAGAGAGAGAGAAGGAATGTAGGAATCCTAAAATTCTTATATCCGTCGGCTATGAAATTAGGGAAATAGCTGCATGAGACTAACACGAGAGAGAGAGAGAGAGAGAGAGAGAGAGAGAGAGAGAGATCATAGTAAAACCAATCCATTTCTTAGGTTCCCATCCGTCCCCCCTCCCCTCACCCCAACTCCTCCCCCGCCTACAGCTGCTGTTCTCAAACGAAGATGTTCAAACCCAGATCTACTTTTAGACCCAAGCCGACATACGTACCTTCACGATGATTCATCCTTTACAAACTAACAGCAGCTACACTAATTCTCCCAGACACACACACACACACACACACACACCTGATATTACGACTGTATCAATTACTTTCCACTCAAGTTTTAACGTAAAACACACACACACACACACACACACACAAACACAAACAATCACAAACCGGAATTTTTAAAAAAGTGAATCTGAATCTCTAACGATATTCAAATTGGATGAACCACTAACGTACCTTAAGCAAACTTTTGTTTTTTTCTCACTAAAACGGGAATTTACCTAACTCGATAAACCTGCAGCATTTCCTTGAATGTATCTAGAAGACTTGGTGTTGAAAACATTTCCTAGATATGAGTTTCTACATCTAGCAGGCTTGCGGCTACAATTCACTATGATTTTGTAGCTAGTAGGCCTAAGGACTAGTAAGCGAAGCTGTAGCGCTTACAAGGTGTCAGATTTCAACAGCAAAAAACAAATCTACCAAGCTAAATATGTTGAGAGAGAGAGAGAGAGAGAGAGAGAGAGAGAGAGAGAGAGAGAGAGAGAGAGAGAGAGAGAGAGAGAGAGATCGCAGTAGCCAACGACAGCAAAAACAGGTCATGGGAATTTGCTGCTACCAATTCGACGGTACAGGTGTTCTGGTGATGAACACCTGTGTTCCACATCGACGTAACCTACATCCAAAGGCAGATGATCAACGGAATATCTTTTCAATGCCTGTGCACTCAATATTCGATGCCACCAATGATGGCAATAGTGAGACCTTCGGCCTAAATTGCCAGGCCAATATTTGCCGGTAGAAAGAACTCATATGCGTTACGTGTCCCGGTAAAATGAGGTTTTCGTTGATATTATTTGAATATTTGAACCGGGCCAGTCACTGGTAGGCCTAATACATGCGTTCAAGTGTATTTGGCTTAACTGTAAGACGTTCAAGTCTATTTGGCTTAATTTGTAGCAAAGTCTCAAGATGAATCAGGTTTGAAACTATATAAAAGTAAAAAAATTAAATAAAATCACAAAAGCCAAGTGCTGAATAGTCTTTTAGGCCTATAGTAATAAAAATAAATCCATGCAACTAATGAATGTCTGACCAATAAGCCAATTCCTGTTAGTTAATTACTAGTCTACCGTGTTCGTACAAAGGCATGCCAATCAAACGTAAACATAGGCCTAGTCCTAAAGTATTTAATTTGATTTGATAGATTTCCCCAAGGAATTTGTGAAATATCATCAACCATAAAACAATCATTTAAGTATTTAAGTAACAATTTAAGTATTTTAAATTAATTTAAGTAACAATTTAAGTATTTTAAATTAAATTAAGTATCAATTTGATTACTTTAAATTAAAATAATTTAACGTAGTTTACGTTTCGGCTTAAACAAATTAACTAAAACAAATGAATCGCGATCCGCGAAAGTAACGAATTTCAGAAGTCTTCAATAGGCAGTTTGACAGTCAACAGTTAAAGCAGTCTCTCACAACGCACGAACTGTCAAAAGCACAGTTAACCCACAGTCTGCCACAGTCGTGGAAAAAGTCAGGTTCACGGAGGCAAAAGCAGCAGCTGCAGCAGCAAGAGCAGTAACAGCAGTTAGCAGTTTTCGCCACACACGGTAAAAGCAGTTGCAGTTTTTCTAACAGTGAATGTTAGCCGTTTAACTTCATAGGATTTATTTTAAATTTACGGACGAATTCCAGGTCGGACTGACTGACCGCCTCTCAGTCTCGATTTTAACAGTCTTCTAACAGTTCATGACGGTTCAGGGTTATACGAAGATTTAATATTTCTCAATTTTGATCGTGCATTTGTCGTATACTTTCGTTCACAGGTAAAACGTCAAATTTACCTTACAGGTTTTTCGATCAATTCGGGTTAGAATCACTCGGGCGCCTCATTCATACTTCAATTACCGGTAGATCTGTTATCCACAAAGGTAAAACAACAATAGGGCTTTAGTTAAAACGGCTCAGATAGATTATTCCTTTGTCATAACTATTCGTTCAAAGGTATGACGCCAAATTGACCTTAACTTTTCGAAAATTTTCGGGCTAAAATCACACACGTACCCCATTCATCCATTGATTAAGGCAGATCTGTTAGCTGCACAGGTAAAACAACAATAAGGTTTTAGTTAACAGGTTCAGAGAATGCTTAAAAGAGAGACCGTTCCTTTGTCATAACACTTCGTCCACAGACGTCAAATTCACCTTTAATTTTTCGACAATTTCGGGCTAAATTCACCCACGTACCCCATTCATCCACTGAATACATGTATATCTATTAGCTACACAGGTAAAACAGGGCTTATATATGGCTTAAAAGAATAATAAGTCCTCCGTTCACATATTTTCGTTCAGACACGACGTCAAATTTACCTTAAAATTTTTCGACGCTCTGGAGGTTACAGAATCCACACCAGCATTTCGACCACTTACGAATTACAGGTGGATTCATCAGCCAGGGAGGTAAATCGCGCAAAAGGGGAGTGGTCTGGGTAAGAGGACAGGTAGAACGTTAAGGGAACGGGGGGGAAACAATTAAAGAGGAAATAAATACGAACGTTAGAATGCCGTACCTTTTTCTGTTGTTTCTCCCAGGCGGGGTCCAAGAGTCCCTCGCGTTCCCACTCCTCCTCTTGCTCCATGTAAACTTGCTCGTCGTTCTGGTACTCCATATCTCCCGTTTATTATTTAAATCAATTAGCTACTTATATTCTTTTTTTTTTATAAGAGAGAAAGAGAGAGAGAGGGGGAGGAGGACGGGCACCACCACTCACACACACCACAAAAAAGAACCACCACACCGGAGCGGCGGCGGCGACGACGACGAGGATCCACCCGGTCCAGGAGAACGAGCGGCACAGCACTGAACAGACCGGAGTACCGAGACTCCCGACCGACCCCTTCGCTCAGGCAACGCCCACCGGAGGGAGGAGGGAAAACGTATCGTACGGCTTCTTGTCACGGTTAAAGAAGATCTCTCTCTCTCTCTCTCTCTCTCTTCCTCACACTCTCTTCTTCTCTCTTTATCTCTTTATTTAGGGTATCTATGATGGGTTTATGCACGTCGCAAGTCGCGTATTGGTTTCACTTCTACTCGCATACCTCGTTCGGTGTCGTTAATATACTGTTCACGCAGGAAAGCGACGAAATATCCGGTTGAAGCGACTGGAAAACTGTCGTACTTTATCGTGCTTGTCACGATTAGAGTTAGGGCATGTCTCTCTCTCTCTCTCTCTTTGGTTTAGAGGGTGAATGATGGATTTATGATGCTCGTATTCCTTTCATTCCTAATCATATATCTCACTGCAGGTCGTTAATATACTCCCGTCTAAAGAGAGCCATGAATTGCCACGTTCAAGCGGCTAGAATGTTGAAATTCTAAGAGCGGAGGTGTGGAGATAGTCCTAACGGTAATCCCATATAAGGTATGACGCGTTTTAAATATCATATATTATATATTGTGACACAACAGCGTATTAAGACGGCCTAGACCGTCAAATAATGACCTGGGCCACCAATGACCGCTAGAAGAAAGCATAAATCACTACGAGGCAACTCGTCCGAAAAATTTTTTTCAAAACAAACCGACGCAAGTGAATTTCTTGAGGTTTGCCCTCAACATTTTTTTCAAATATATAGCATATAAATGTGTAGCCACTTCTTTAGAGGAATCGTCATTGATTTTATGAATGATAACGCATAAAGAATTTCGCTAGTGGAGTAATTCATTATTCCCCAAAAACCAAAATTAGAACTGCCGGGTGACTGCAACTTTACGAGTGCCAGACGTACACGAAGGGAGGTACGATAACGAACGTAATCGATAGAGACTCTTTACCTTCAATAGCTGACAAAGAAACACGAATTGAAATTTACCGTTCGAGATTACGAAAGATTCGTGAATATATAAACTCCCACTACAAAGGAAGACGAAAGATTAAATTTAGTGAGGGAAAGAACGAATGATGAAATAAGGAATGGAAGAAAAAATGTATCAGAACAGAGTATTTGTGGAGCTTACGGTCAAGGAGGTGAAAGGAATCATATTATTATTATTATTATTATTATTATTATTATTATTATTATTATTATTATTATTATTATTAGAACCACCATTATTATTATTATTGTTAATCGTAAATGAAAAGGATTTTATAATTATTATTATATGGAAAAGAATTATTATTATTATTATTATTATTATTATTATTATTATTATTATTATTATTATTATTATTCAGTTGGAAAGGATTATTATTACCATTATTTGATTGAAAATTATGATTCAGTTAGTCAAAAGGAAACTTTATTATTATTATTATTATTATTATTTGATTATTAAATTATTATTATTATTATTATTTGTCTTGAAAGCAAACTTAGTAAACAAAAGTGGTAAAAGAAAAAAAAAATTAACAAATAAAGAACAAAAAAGTAAAAAAAAATCAAGAAAAAATACAAAACCACATAGTACTATAAAGTATATAGTACCACGGTTTCCCAAACTAAACCAGTCTGGAGTCTAGATATCCTACAAAAACCAAGAACGGGAAGAAGCCCTTCGTAAAAGGGTCTATATTAAAAAAATCCTTCTTTCCTTCCAGGATTCCAGAGCAATAAATCAGTACAACTGTAGCAAAAGGAATCCCTACAGCGTACATTGCCTGTGTTGTAACGACCACAATAAAATGATCGACAGAGGTTTATAGCCATGGTTGTAAAATAGGTATCTGACGTCAGCTATATATAATAATTATGAAGTATGATGGGACCTTGGGGTCTATGTTGGTTGGGATGAGTCCATGGGTCCAAATCAGGCCTTTTATCCTGTTCATTAGCTTACTACAATAGGGTCCGCCTTAGGACTTTGTCTAAACCTGTCAACTACAAAGGGGCGATGGTCAAATCTTCACGACGGTACGTAACGTCCCAGAGAACGTGACTTGTCATCTCGACCCTCTCTTATACTACCGTACCTGTTGCCTGTATGTGTACATAATTATAGAAAGATTTGATTGATGGCGTTAAAACAATCTTGAAATTTATTACATAGGCCTAAAGAAGCCTAAAAACTCCAGGCAAGTTCATCTCTCGCTTTAAAAACTTACGAACTC
Organism: Macrobrachium rosenbergii; assembly: GCF_040412425.1. Classification (NCBI taxonomy): domain Eukaryota; kingdom Metazoa; phylum Arthropoda; class Malacostraca; order Decapoda; family Palaemonidae; genus Macrobrachium; species Macrobrachium rosenbergii. The sequence goes on along the minus strand of NC_089747.1, from coordinate 1,615,935 downwards.
CATTTGGCTTCTGGGTCCTTTAGTGAGCCATTCCTATTGTTTGGGGCTCTTATCTCCCTTCTTCAATCCAGACTCGAGACGGTCTTGCGTGGCTACGTTAATTCTCAGGGTAAAGCTCATTCCCAGGAATGTCCCTACAAGAATGTGCTTCTTATAGAAAAACATTCATCGTGTGCCTCTTTTAGATAATGTCAACAAACTGCAATCGTTATATTTGGCAGTTGGAACCACTTCTGTATAACGATATAGTACAAATACTCAATTTTTTTAAGAAACATAGGCTGAAAATGTAAACGAATGTAATCTGAATATCATAAACATAATTCTATACATGAACTCCATAAAGGTTGACTCCATCTCAAATGCTTGCCACAAAGTACTGCTTTGTTTTATCACCAGATTATCACATTTTCGCCAATGTCGCCACAGATTAGTTTACTTACCTTTTATCAGACTACTTCCCACAGAAAGCATCTTTAGGTCATAACCTGCAAGCAGTGCATTTCGGAAATGTCAAATCTTTGGTCAACATTCATTTGTTCAAGGCAGCGAATGGCATAGGCCTAATCACTGTAGCCCAGTCATATTAACTGTAAGTTTGCTGAAGCGTAATGCCGATATTTTGAACTGCCCTTGTGAAGAATCGAAGATTAACTGTTTGCAAAAATCATTAACCTGGTCTATTTTTTTTAAAACTGAAACTTTAGGCTGAAGCTAAAATAGGCCTAGGTACTGTGCCACTCAGTTATCTGAAGGCCATACTTGCATTGAAACTCCATCTGGCGATAATTAATCCCAACCGAACTTAACCCTACGCTATTTGTTTTTATCTGAGGTTCTGGCTTGGCTTTACACCTACTCTGGCGGAGATGAATCACGCCCTATCTTAATCCTCGCCTAATATAAGTAATGTCCGCAGCAGTGTATTCCAATAACATGACTCCGCCAATAGACCGACCCAATGTGGGACAATACTGTATTGGATGGGGTGCAGATGGGGAAGGGGGACAGTTTGTGAGAGAGAGAGAGAGAGAGAGAGAGAGAGAGAGAGAGAGAGAGAGAGAGAGAGAGGTCTGAAGCAATGTTGAGAAAACATTTTGTTGATTCAGTGTCTCAGATATCCCGGGTATTCTCATCCTTCTTCAAGCTATTCGGTGACGAAGGTGAAAAGATAGGCGCCTTCTCTCGCTCAGTAATCTCTATTTTGGCTAAAATTATGATTGCTCAATGCTATAGAATGAAAGATGTTTCTTTTTATTCATTATTTCAATAGTCAGAGAACAGGGCAAGAGTGAATGAGAGAGAGAGAGAGAGAGAGAGAGAGAGAGAGAGAGAGAGAGATTAATGATCTGAAACAGCGTATAATTCGTAATGCACTGAAACAATTGTAGTCCTACTTAGCTTCGGAAATGCAATACAGAATGACGTTTGCTGACTTAATTATTCGAAGTCAAGTGTGCTAATCTTTATTCAGAAGGGCGTTTCACAACGGAAGCACCAATACGCACATCCGACGACATAAAGAATATCCTAAATTCTTATTATAAAACTCTTACCACACCTCAGGAAAAACATAGAACTCAAGAATTCTATGCGCGTGAATTTCCTTTCGGAAGTATAGTGTTTCCTGTATTGCAGAAGCTCCGTATTTACCGCCATAAAAATGCTATTTTTAAAGCGAATTTTAATCAAGCTTTGACCAATTATGCAGGAACGGATGATCCTCTTCAAGAAAATAGCTATTTCTCATCAAAATGACTACAAATTTAACAAAATACTCGTTTGTAAAAACGACAACTGAGTTGGAGGCGTACGATAGCTTGGCCACCTTCTCCTGAGGGAGATCTCCGCCCACCGAGCTCGTAGCACTTTTCCCAAAGGCGGCTACAGCTCTTAATACTAAAATAGAATGGTGACCCTGGCTTCGTCTCCTTCTTCTTCTTTTTCTTCTTCTCCCTCTGTCTGCTTCTTACCTTCTTTCATGAATGTTTAGAGCAGATCTTCCGGTCTTAAGAATGGCTCTGACGAAGTAGAAAACTATGTGGGAGCAATTTAGCATGACGCTTAGCCTGCGTGTAGTTTTGTGTTGTAGAAGACACCAGTTATCGGCGAAGTCACATGATTCAGTAAAGTATAATCTTCATTTTTGTGTAAAGTCTACACTTTATCTTATCCGTTCAATATCATCTTATATAAACAAAAGGAACTTTACTTTAAGAAGCTGTTAATCTTGATGGATTAGTAGTAAATATTTGGCTGGAATCATGCTGAAATATAATTATGTTACAGTACCTGTGTTCAGTTGCTTTTATGGTCAGATTACAGCAAGACATTCGTAAGAAATTCCTGCCTAAAAGACATATACATCTTGAGGCTTTAGGAACGGACAAAACAATTACAGGAATGAGTACTACAGAAGCTCTGGGTGTTGACAAGCATTGCTTCCCTGGCGCAAGGGCTTCGCAGCCCAAACTAACAACAGCCCTTGCTATGAATATCAGTTTTCATTATCGGGTATGCTTTACAGAAGTCCTCCTTCAAATGAATATGGTTTAAGCATTCTCTATGTCACCCTTATAGCTTCCCTCTGTTGCACATTCATGGTAACATCCAAACTGGAAATATACACTATAGGCCTACCATTACTTGTGTTAACGGTAGCAAGCTCTGGAATACTTATCATGCTCCAAGTGCTTAGATTCCCAGATTCCCAAGCCACAAAAGAGGTAAAATGGAAAGCAAGATGAGAATTTTATTGTTACATCCACAGAGCTCCAACAGTCAGGGGAGTTTTATGCTTCTTGCTGTGATGTAATATCACACCTCACAATCTCGCTCACACTTTTCCCAGCTTAGCAATTCTCCGAAAGATATGTTCAACAAATGCTTCCAGGCTTATGCATTCTCTTCCTACTTGTACTTGCCCATGGCACTTATAAATCTGCCCTGTAATTTTCTTTCCACTGGAACACTGTCCAATGCCACCTTGGAACTGATGAGGCTGTTGTGACTAAATGGCTTCCTGATTGTTGGTTAGGCCTAGGCATTTTTGTGAAGAGTGATTACTTACTATCCTGGAAGAAGCATTTGTTTCTTGAAACTATTTCTTGTCTGAAATTTAGGCTGAGGATGGTAATTTATACCTTTTCAAGGTCTGTTGAAGGGACGCTGTTCCAAATTCATTTCGACAATGAGTTAATATGTCTGTAAATGGACTATCTAAATATTTCTTGGTAGGCTGAATACTTTGGTTCAGGAAGCTTTTGGTGATTTTATTTTTAATAAATTGTTTCAACAATATAAGTAAAAAGTACCGTAGCGATTTAGCTCAGTTCATCAGCTGTTCAAAGCAGAAAATACTACTGAAGAATGACGTAGAAATGAGAATATTTCAAATGTGGGGCCTGTGAATTCTGAGGCAACAGCTTAGAAGGATAGACTCATAACCTAGGCGCTCTTTTCTGTGTTGCTACTTGGTTCAAATTTGTTTCCAAAGCCTTTAGGCCGATTTTCCTGCCACTGCCGTCGGCCTCCAAGTTTAAAATTATTGAGAATTAAACAAGGAATCTTGAAGCAGCAAAGAATCACCCAGGAATCAAGATTAACTTCGTTATTCTTATTCAACAACCTTTAGATTCCCAGGATCCCATACGCCACAAGGACGCCATACTGTTAACGGACGCAACGTCTTCAAGACCCGTCCTCGTATTCAAATTAAGGAATCCCCCGGGAGTGATTTAGACGTAATTTAGACGGTAAATAAAAGCCGTGAGTCACGCAGGAAGTCCATTTGCTACCGTACCACAGCTTACCTCGCCATTGACAGACAGAACTAAACATTTATCAGTAACCGTTAGTCTAGGTGTCATCCAAACCTGATGCTGCGTTATCTCTCTCTCTCTCTCTCTCTCTCTCTCTCTCTCTCTCTCTCTCTCTCTCTCTCTCTCTCTCTCAGCAGACATCAAGAATGATTAATCTCCAGCAGAATGGGATAATTTTTATATATGGCGCCTATTTTAGATACTTTTTCGTTTGAGAGTGTGAATAATCTCTCTCTCTCTCTCTCTCTCTCTCTCTCTCTCTCTCTCTCTCTCTCTCTCTCTCTCTCTATATATATATATATATATATATATATATATATATATGTATAAATATATATATATATATATATATATATATATATATATATATTATATATATATATATATATTTACATAAATATGTATATGTATGCTTATCCATATATACATATGTGTTATATATACATGTATATATATATATATATATATATATATATATATATATATATATATATGTCTACACACACACACACAATATACTCTCCACCTTTTCAAAGGTAACAAAGGGGAGCCGAACGCCAGGTAACGAAAACCATTAGCAAGACAGGTATGGCAAATGGCTACAGCCCCCCACCCTTCCCCCAACCTTTAAAGTGAATTTAGATATTTTTTCCCTTTTGCACCCCGTGCCTAAATATTTTCCCTGCCTTATACCTTTCCAAAGAGCCCTCGGATTTAGTTTAGGCCCGTAGGCCTGTTTTGAGAGAGAGAGAGAGTGTGAGCTGACGAAGATGAAATGAGTACACAAAGATTCCTAAAATGCTTTTTATATATATATATATATATATATATATATATATATATATATATATATATATAGATATATATATATATATATATATATATATATATATATATATATATATATATATATATAAATATATACATATATATATATATATACAGTATATATACTAATAGGTTTTATACATATACATACATATATACATATATATATATACATATATAGATATGTATATATATATATATATTATATATATATTAAACACCAGAAATCAAAGGGAAAAAATAAAATAAATAATAAAACACTAAAAAAATAAATACACAAATATACACAAGAATACTATTGAAAGCTAGGAAGAAATACACACACACAACTTTCTTGAAGATTGTATTACAACAATCTCTTGACAATTCACTTCGTTATAATAATAGGCCTCTGAGTCAATTTTGCATAGCGTGAGTCACCGTGGCGTGAGAGAAAATAAATCCAAAATGAGAAACAGTGGGAGACTTGCGCCATTTGCTCTCATATTTTTCTCTTTACTTTCATCTCTTTTAGGTTTTGGGGACGTGCCATAATGAGAGAGAGAGAGAGAGAGAGAGACCTTATTTTTGTTACATAATGATGGAATTACGAAGGAAAATAAAATTATGTGAAAATTATGATTCACTGAGAGAGAGAGAGAGAGATTTTGAGATAATGAGAGAGAGAGAGAAAATTTAGATAAAAATAAAAAAAAATATAGGTCTTCCGCTGTCTAAATACACACAGATAAAAATGACATTTTGAGATGGAATAGACAGAACAGAAGAGAGAGAGAGAGAGAGAGAGAGAGAGAGAGAGAGAGAGAATTCGGATGAAAATAAAATAAGATTATGTGAAAAAAACACAAAATACACACACACACACACACAAAGAGAGAGGGAGAGAGAGAGAGACTGTTGTCACTTCTGGCAAACTCCACGTAACATATTGAAAGAAAAAGAAGATTTAACCTTGTAAGTGCCCCAGTTCTTGAAACTTGGCAAAAACACGATATGAAATTACTGGGCTAAGTTTAGTAATCAGCTGAGTTTGAATAATAATTATTAATTATCGATTATCATCTCTATATAATGAAACGAAGATGATAAGAAGGTAATTAAAAAGCATCTTCAGATTTGCCGTCTTTCAACCCGGGTTCAGCCCCTTTCTCTGGAACATTCTACCTCCTTCTGTTTTCTCTGGCTTATAGCTTTCCTTCCTTTAATTTCCTCTGGGATCAAGTGCTATTTTTTCCTCCTGCCTTATATTTCTAGTCCGCCTCTGGTCTGGGCTACACAGGGGCAGCCTGTTACCTTTCTCTTTTTGCATTTGCACAGAATAACTTATTAGTGTCTTCTGGAAAGTGATTAGATTCTAGTCATCCGTTCTGTTTTTTTTTTTTTTTTTTTTTGTCGAATTCTGCACCTGGACCCCCTACTGTGTGTGACACTTACATTGACCCTCTGGTGTGTGTGTGTGTGTGTGTGTGTGTGACATTTTGGGAAACTAATTAAGCCCCTTGACCCCCTGGTATGTATGCGTGACACTTACCTTGATACCCTTGTGTATGTGTGACAATTTGGGAAGCCTAATCCATCACCTTGATCCCCTGATGTGTATGTGTGTGTGTGTGAGACACTTTGGAGAACCAAATTAAGCACCTGGACACCCTGGGTGTATATGTGTGTGTGAGACACTTTGAGGAACCATAACTAATCAAGGTTTCGAGCCTGACAAGGTCAAAGCGTTGGTGTCATCATGTCCTCTCTGACCTTGAATGACATAAGACACATTGTTAGGCATCTTCACACAATGGCAACCTGGAGGAGAAATGTAAAGCTTATAAATATAAGAGGTAGAGAGACTAAGATAAATTCATTCATGCAGGAAAATGGCTGGGCAAGGGCGTGGGCAGGATTTGGGTTGGGTGGGTAGAGGGGGTTAGAGACTGGAAGGGGTCCCCCTCCCTTGGGGCACCAATTCGAAAAAAAAACTGTTTTGAGGAAATTGGACCAGAACTTTGGCTTTGTACGACGTCCATCTTGTGTTATAGATTTTGTAATCCATCTTCAAGTTATTCCTAATTTATTCAGATAAAATTAATTGACCATTACAGATGAAAAAATAAAACATTGCCTTATGCAAATAAAAAATATATCATTCATAACAAATCACAAGATAAAATAAAGTTCCTTTCACTCACGAGGTTCCAACATTATTTCAAAGAGCCATTCTTAAAATCCATAATCCGATCACGCGATCCAAACCACTTAAGACTTTCGAAAGCCCATTTTTTTTTATTTCCTCGAGAAAATATTAAATAATTCGCTATTCATGGCAAGAGAGAGAGACTTTCCAAGAAGAAATGACATTACATTACAAAATCCAACCGTAATCTCGCGTGATTTTATATGCATTTCAAATCACGAATCGCTAGTCCTTAGAGATATATATCGTGTGTCGAGTCACTGTTGGTGTGCATCTCACTTTCCCCTGAGGTACTTGCAAAAATACTGCAATACTTATTTTAGGTTTTTTTTAATTATTTGTTTTTAAATATTCGTATGTTTCCTTTTTCGTGTTTTCGTTTTGACAAAGGACTGTTCTTTCATTTAGTGCCATGTTTAGAAAGTTGATGGCCTTTAGGCCTAATCATCCGAAGGTTTGCATAGGCCTAGTTCTTCTCCTAATCATGATAAAAGTCTGCACATTCCATCACATTGGAACAATCTTTTAGTGCCTTATTAGGAAGTTAATGGCGTATTAGGCTGACATCCGATGGTTTACATAGGCCTAGTACTATTCCTAATCATAATAAAAATCGGTACATTTCATTGCATTAGAACAATTTAGGCCTAGGACTACAATTACTGCTGCTAATCATAATAAAACTATGTATACATTATTGCTTAGAAAGTTAATGGCCTATTAGGCCTAATCATCCGACAGCTTACATAGGCCTAGTGCTACCAATACTACTGTACTTAAAATCATAATCATGAATATAATTACATCTCAGGAGTTTGTTTAGAAAATCAATTACCTGTTAGGTCTAATCATCCGATGGTTTTTAATAGGCCTAACACTACCATTAACTACTACAAATCATATCATAAAACTACGTACACATTTCAGGTCTCACCTAATCACTCACAAAACCCAAAGGCAATAAACGGCTTCTGTCTCTCTTTCTCTCTCTCCCCTTCGGCAAAACATCTATTTCCAAACATGACGCCTTTACCTCCTCCTCTTCCTCCTCCTCCTGACGAAGTTATTTCAAGGAATCTCCTCCGGGAACTCGCTGTGTGTCAGATACTTCGGTAACACCTGCCAAGTAAGCAAAGTTTAATGGCGATCATGGACGCCTACACACCCCCGGTTATACATTTCTTTTTAATTTAATTTTTTTTCTCTCTCTCTCTCTTTACGGGAGGGTACACACTCCTCATATATTACAACCTCAGGCGGGAGGAGCGTTTGTGTCTAACTTCGTAGAAGGTAAATAGATTGAAGGGCGCGTGTTTACTGCTTTCAAATAGAGCGAGAATTGCAAGATGGCTGTAAAGGGGTGAACAGATTTTAAAAGTCCTGTATTTTTCAGTGCTCGTAGAACTTTTAACTTCGTACAAGGTAAACAGATTGAAGGGCGTCTGTTTCCTGCAGATAGGGCGAGGATTGGGAGATGTTTGCAACGACGTGAATAGATTTTAAAACGTCTGTTTCTTTCTCAGTGCTTGTAGGACCTGGCAGACTTCTGAAAAAGGGTAAACATTCGAAGACTTCTGTATGAGTTGATATAGAGTGTGAGGCTTCTTTTTCCTTTAGGGATTGTGACTTTTGTAAAAGGCTGAAAATAAGACTTTGTGGGGGTGTATGTATGTATGTATGTATGTAATGTATGTATGTATGTATGTATGTATGTATATATATATATATATGTATGTATGTAAGTATATAATTATATATATACATACATATATATATATATATACATACTGTATATATGTATGTATATATACATATATATATATATATATATATATATATATATATATATATATATATATATATATATATATATATATATATATATATATATATATATATATATATATATATATATATATATATATATATATATACATAATATATAACATTAAAATAACACATTAAACAAACCATTAAAATAACAGTTAAACACGACACACTGACAAAGGCGACTCGAAGATAATCCAGGATTGGTTTTGAATACCACGCCATTTTCCTTTGGGCATCAATCCGTCGCGGGCATTTCATGGTGCATCCACTCCAAAATTGGCACCCAGAGAGGACCAAAAGCGATAAGGGTGTATCGTATTTGGTGAGGATCCAGGAGGTCTCGGAATACGATGATGAAGGCAACGAGTTAAGGCCAATATATATTCAATTCGCCTCTTGTGGGGAGGAAATATTATCATATTTACAACTATATTGAACAATAAACAAAGATAATAATGAGTTTTAGACATTAACAACATACAATATATTCATTAAATTAATAAAATACAAAAAAATAACATCCAAAATCGTATAAACAAATGAAAGAGCAGAAAACGAGATGAGCCGTTGCAAAGATGAGCCTCTTTTATTACTACTACTACTACTAATACATAGTTTACGCATATGATGACTCAAGATATATAACAAATCAGTAAGCCCAGGAACCACATAGACCTACCCGCTCTTACGGGCTGATTTAGGACCAAGAGCTTAAGGAACAACAACAAAAAACAACAACAACGGGAATCAGGACAAGACAAGGTCAAAGAGCAGGTTAGAGAGAGAGAGAGAGAGAAAAAAACAGGTCACTCACATCGGCCAGGTATCCAGACAGCTAAAACCCCAGGATCATTCTCATACCTTTTCCTTCCTGAGGCCATTGCTCTGCTTTTATTTCATTTTACCGAAATATTTCGGCATTCTCTTCATACTTCTGTTTTTCCTGGCCCTTCAAACCTTTCTTCTATAAAGAGGGTATAGAGGTCTATTGCTTATTTCCCCTGTTTTCCTCCGGTTTGGGAGAGGTAAGAGGGGAGCGATTAGAACTTCAAAGAATAATCAGATTAGGAACGGAACGTGAACCTCTCGTAATTGCCAAGCAAAGATGTGATTACAAACCGATGATTCACAGAGAGAGAGAGAGAGAGAGAGAGAGAGAGAGAGAGAGAGAGAGAGAGAGATGGAATGTGTTTCATTCCTGCAGGGTAGTGAACCAGCTTTTCAACGTAAGTGGGACACAGCAAGCGACCAAAATTTGGAAAGAAGGGCTCCATCCGTCTCTGAAACCGTCTCTGAAGCACACGTACTGGACACACACACACACACACACACACACACACACACACACACACATAAACAAACACTGCTATGCATATGCAACAACTCATCTTACATCATTCTGGCAAAAGCCTACACTGAAACTTAAAAAATCAACATTAAGTGACTCACCTTATAGGCCTAATAAAAGCCATATCACAAACGTATTATATAACTTGAGTCACTTCAGCGAGGTACAGCCACGCACCTTTTTCGAAAATGTGAGATATAAAATGAAGTCCTATAAGTCCTGTAGGTCTAGAGGCCTAGAATCCAAAATAAACAGGCCAATGTTAGTTTCAGGAGATAAACGCTAACCCCACCCCCCTCAAAAAAAATTAGCAAAAAATAAGAATGATGGCTGCTAGCTAGGATTATAGGACTAGACATTTCCACACTTCGAACGGGAATTTATTTCAGTTTTTCGTTCGAAAATTCTCTAAATCTTTCAAACACCATGCCCTTAGTTTGTATAGTACTACTTTAATGCTTCTGCTAACTCTTGGGAAGCCATCATAGCCAGAACCATTGATCTAGTTGAATTTTCGGTGATTTTTGGCCCGGTAAACCAGCTCAGTAACGTGATTCACCGGAGGTTACACGGTCAAATAAATAACGTCTTCAAGTTGGCTGACATCATCAAAAACAATCCTACGATTTCTCCTCGTAAATACCAACATAAATATAAGCGTGCTATCACCTCCGTTGCACCTAAAGAGAGATATATATATATACAGTATATTTATAACCCAGCTGAAATTCTATATAGTGGTTCTGGGGGAAAGCGATCTAAAGTCTGTCAAAGATATATTAAGCCGAACATCCAAGCTAACAAGAATGCCCTCTCTCGAATGCTCCTCTCTCCCTTCTCTCTCCACACTTACTGACTACTTTGTGTTTTCCCCTTTGTTTTTCAGGTGTGTGTGTACATGTGTGTGTGGGTATTTTGCAAAGACTATTCCTTTCTCTCGAACATCTTCTTCCTCCCCCTCTTCTTCTTCTTCTTCTTCCTCTTCCTCTTCTTCTTCTTGAGGCTGGTGTGTGTGACTCACGGTCTCAGCAGGGGTTTTGGCGTGACGTGGCTACTTACTACCCGAGCCCTGCGCTCCTGAAGGGGGCTATTTGCGGACACGGAAGGTGCCATATATATTTACACACACACACAAACACACGCACATACACACGCCTCCGCTAACTCCCAAACTCCTTCTTTTTCTTCTTCTTCTTCTTCATCTTCTCCTCCAGCTGACGCCTACTCACTCAAATATGTAACACGATAAGCACACGCAATTAGATATCGCCACGGGTAGTTAGAGTAATGGATTGCCGTCATAATTCCTGGCAAAGTTATCGAAACTGAAGCAGCAGGAGGTGTAGACTTATAGGGAAATAGTCAGAAAGGTCTATAAGTCATGGGAAGTCAGTAGGGGAATGTCAGGATAGGTTTGTAGGTCAGGAGAGGCAAACAGGGAAAAACAAAGATAGGTCTATAAGTAATGGGAGGCAAATAGAGTGAAATCAGGGCAGGTCTAAAGGTCAAGGGAGGCAAATAGGGAGAAATCAGCATAGGTCTATAAGTCATGGGAAGCCAATAGGGAAATAGTCAAGATAGGTCTATAAGTCAGGAGAGCCAAATGGGGAGAAGCCAGGATGGGTCTGTTGGTCAGGAGAGGCAAATATTTAGCTTGAGACCAATTTAACCATTATATTTTTCCATAAAACATTGCTTAGACTTCGTTACCGTGACATTTTTTTGTACCGTAGCTTTTTTCATGAACTGTAGACTGTAATTTGTGAGTTCCACATCTCTATCTTTGTTATTTTATAGAATTTGATTATTTATACTTGGCCCACAATGTTGATGCTACAGCAGAGATAAAATCCGAACTTGAATCATTCTTTACTACACTTTTTCTCTTCCCAAATGAATCAGTTTTCTTTCTTAGCATCAGAAAATAAAGTCTTCCTATTATTTCCTATCTCATTTCTTGAATTTTAAAACATTTTCTATTTTTTATATTAAGAATTTAGATTTATTTATAATATTTAGCTAAAAATATTGGACATATTTTAATATTTAGGCACTAAAGATAAATGTTTTTATATTTAGATATAAAAGTTAGGATTCTTTCCAAAACTTAAATTTTAAATTAAGATTAATTTTCACCTAGGTCTATTTCATGTACTTTTGATTAGAATATGATTAAGAGTTCCACGTTTATGACGAAGAAGGTTTCAGGGCTAGGTCTAACAATGAAATGTAGGCCAGTACAGGCCTACACATTCACATTCATGAGAATTTAAATTTAATGTTATTCAGTGAATGCAGCTCATGTAAATACTAAATTCCCTTCACTGCAAAAAATTCCACATCAAATTCTACAGAATTTGAACCCAACAGTTCAAAAATCAATTCCTTCTTTTCTACATTTCACTCGAGAGAAGAAGAAGCATTGCTCCACATTCCTAGACCAAGAGTCTTCTTAAAGCCATTTCAGTACCAACTGCATTTAAACCGAGGCGATGACAGTTAAAACACTTAATCTAAAATTCAACTTGAGCACTTTGCCAGAGAGGAGACATTACGGCGTTTTTGTTAAGTGTCGTTCCCCAGAATTTCTTGCAATTGCTTGCTGATTCTAGCTTGAGTGGAACACGTCTCACTCAAGCGGAGATAACAAGTAATTGTCAGCTGAGAGAGAGAGAGAGAGAGAGAGAGAGAGAGAGAGAGAGAGAGAGAGAGAGAGAGAGAGAGAGAGAGAGAGAGAGTACAATACACTGATTCAGTCATTCACTTAAGTGACGTCCAGCTGTTGAGTTCTGGAACCTTTGGAAGAACAATGGTAAGATAAAACCAACCAAAAAGTACGAAAATAAGTTATTTACTTATATCACTTTTATAACGAACTAATATCAAAGAATACGAACATAAGTGATGCACTTATATCACTTATATAACGAACTAATATATAGATGCAGAATACGCCAATAATGAACTTAAAAACTCATATACACTAAACATGAGACTAGACTAGGCCTAAGTTGAGACTAAGATTTGATCTTCGGTTACGAGATTAAAACGGCTCAGATAGATAGATAAATAGATGTTATAAACGTAGTTGGACTTGATATAAAAACCAAGAAAGGAGCAGAACCAACGAAGGAGCCAAAATTAACATCAAGAAATGTCAAGAGGAATAAATGGTCTAGAAAGTTTACAGTAAAATTTATTTGACTAAGAAGGAAAGCTAATAAACTGGAAGACATAAAAAAGGAGATAAGTGTACACATATGAAAACAAAAGAAGACGCAATGCCAATGAAACTGACAAATGTATCATTCAGGGCGTTTATGATGACGATCAAAGAAACTAAAAAAAAAAAAATTACTTGATAGTGAACTAAGATGATAATGGATGCCAGGAAAGATTTACGCAAGGAAGGAAAAAAAGACATTCTGACATTTTGCAGTAATGGCTAAAGGAAAGTGACAGGTATAGAAAATCCTTGAAAACGAAAGGTAGTGGATGGGAAAGTGTAGAATATGAAAGATAATTTCAGTGGAAACAATATTGAAGAACGTACTTCATAGTTATTCACAAGAAACAGAGGTCATACACGCTCCCCAAAACCAGAATGAATATCTTAAATTTAAACGCCAAGAATAAACATGGTGGTGGAAGTACTAATAGCCATTTTTGTGGATATATTGAAGATTGTTTGTTTACATTAACGAGCAACACAAGAGCAACTGAGGAGCCGTTACATAGGTAGACCCTCAACCATTACTCTGAACCTGGACCAGATATATTTGGTAAAAACCCATCCAAATGTTTTATTTTTAAGCAAAATGATATGATTATTTTGACTTATTATAAATACTAATTTATTAATTATAAATAATCTTACTTTAGATGCTAATCATAATAATTTTTATTTGTTTTTTTGGATATTTTAAACAAAAGTTAGTTATTGCCGTTTTTGAGATAAAACGTTGCTAATTAATATTTTAATTTCTATTTATTTTAATAACCTCCGTCATAATAGGATACTAGTTTTGGCTTTAAATAACAAAAAAACCTTATATAAATCACATTTTATGTTTTTCCTGACAAAAGTTTGTACGTCTTACCTAATATAGAAGGCAATATTTATGATATAAACAAAATTTGTCAGTTACTATTTACTTTTATAAATAGATACTCTATTTACCAATAGATGTCCTTAGTGTAAAATAAAACCGTAACTATTATTAAAACGAAACACTACACTGTGGTTTAAACTTAGGGAAATACTGGACGTTTTTGAAATGCTATTGCTATTCAATCAGTCATTTGAATAGTGCTCTTCTATTTAGTATTGTTTCTTAACTAGAAATGCGTCTGCTATTTTTTCTGGTCTAAGTTTACAAAAATATATCTTTTTTGGTAGTGAATATTTGTGGAAATTTATTTTAATTCAGTTTATTTAAGGTTTTGTGATGTTACATTGTGGTTTTCTTTTTAAGGACATTCGTCTGCTTCATGGTTTACCAAATAAGTTTAGCCAAGCACCTTCAAGATGTCTCATTTTTAAGTGAAGTATAAAGTTATTATTACCAAAATTGGATTATAAATTAAATATTTTATTATAATATGTATAATTTTAAAATATAAAACTTTTATATATAAAATACTATAAATAAAACAATAGTTATTTCGTTTGTGCAGGCCTGCCGTAGGAAAGTAGCTAGCTGTAATTTTAATTTTGATTTATTTAAATAGTTTCCCTACTAAGAATTAGTTCTGTTTATAGTGCAAATAAACGCTGAATTAATTTATAACCTAAATTTCACGTGAATTATATAAAATAATGTACTTTTATAGGAAATCGGCGTAAATAAATACAGTAGTTGAAATCTTCCAAACGCCTCTAGAGACCCAGAGAGACATTAATGGAACAAGACGAAGGATCTGCCAGCCATTGTTAAGTGTTGTATATGTGAAGTCCTTGCATTTGTCTGTTTCTTCTGATATAATGGTAATTATCATTTAGTTAAGTTAACTAAGGTAGCTATATGGAAGTTGTACCCTGTAGTGGTTGTATATAGAGTTAAAAAGCTTGTAGGAAAATTGAAAATTTTTGGAAACCGGCCACGTGCTCGAATAGGGTAGACAAAATGGTCTGAGTCAAGTTTGTTTTTTGAACTGTTTATACGAGCTGCTTTCAGGTAGTTACCCATGTAGAATTTTGGTAAAAAAAATAGCAACCTTAATTTCCAAGGTGACAAGGCTATCAACTCTATATTTTTAATTTCCAAGGCTGAGGCCCATATTTTGCACGAAAACCAAGTTTTTCATGCAAAAATGCTATTAGTGCTCTATATTTTGTAGCTATAGTTTCGTAAATTTTCTAAAGATCACCATTAATGGAAGCATCCTTGGTGGATTGGTAAGCAAGTTGCACCGGTGTTTTGCTAATTCGTTCTAGTTCCTTTGGCTTAGGCGATTGTTTTTTTGTGTTCATTTAAATTTAATGTAGATGAAGAAAAAAATTTAAAAGTTTATCGCATGACAGAGTGCTGGCTGGAACAAAATTGGCAAAATTTATAAGTTGCCGCATAAAATTGTTTACTGGTTTACAGTTTTGCCGTATTAGTTATGGAGGGGGCTAAAATTGCCCTAGGCTAGGTTGTAATACCCAAAATTGCCCTAGGCTATTAGGCTGTGAATGTGTGACAAAGGCCCACGAAACTTTTGTTCATTGAATGATGGATCCCGTGAAAGTGCGTACTCAAATTCAGTGTAAAATAACCTAAGATGTGGAATTGAACCTTACCAGTGCAGTGTTTTATGAATGGTACTCCATTTTTGGATGTCCTTTGCCTGTGAGTGCTTGAACTTTTTGTCCATAACCCAATTGTAGCATAGGATATGCAGAGCTGGTTTATAGTAAAATATCCACAGTGTAATGCAGGCTATTAACAACATAGCCTATTGAATATTATTACGCCAGTCATAGCCTAACAGTGAAGAGGACAGTGAATATGCTGCACCCTGGTTAGGCTAGGTCAGGATATATTGGTAAATGCAACCCCTAAAGCATTTCACTGGCATAAAAAAAACAAGTAGACAAAGCTTGACACAAACATTAATCGTTATAGAAACATAACAACCCTTGTCTACAGATATTTAGTGTAAAAATTTGCTGTGGTAGGTTATGTAATCCTAGGGTACTTTACATATTGAAATTCACTTTTAAAGCTGCAATTCATAAAAGTGATATAGAGCTTTTCTGTTGATATTTTGATGGTATTAACAAAATTGTCAGTTTCCATGGGAAAGCTTTGATTTATTTTTAATGTATATATTCCTGCATGTGTAACAGTACTGGGAACCCATTTTTGGAACTGGGGTTGTTTTGAGCTAGGGAATCTTTAGTGCATCTTAACTTGTCTAGGGTAAATGGTTCCTACCTGACTCAGAGAAGAGGGGACAAAGGACCTCAGTCCTAACCTGACCTAGGGTACATTTAAATCAGTGGCTGAAATACAGGGATGCATTGTAACGTATATGGCACAGTTGGTTCTTAGCCACGTAAAATAAATCTAATCCTTCAGGCCAGCCCTAGGAGAGCTGTTAATCAGCTCAGTGGTCTGGTTAAACTAAGATATACTTAACTTAAACTGGCCCTCCTTGACTGGGGGAAGCAATCCGCACTGCCTATTTTCCCCCATCCAATCTACTCGGACCCTAAGAATATGATAAAGGTTTTTAAACTAGGACAGAAGTGGTACAAGACAGTGGAAGAAGTTAGCCTCTGGAGCTAAGTGGGGAGAGAGACCCAAGGGAATGAAAGAAACGTAGACAGCAGTAAGTCCGTTGACACCATCAGAAGCCTAGAGTAGCTTTATTGTAATGTCTCATTTCTTTTATTTTAGGGGTAATAACTTTCATTTCAGTTTATATCAGTTTGTTGTTTATTAGGGCATTTTTCCAAGAAATTAAATTTAATTTATAAGTCAACTTTCAAGGGTTGAACCATTGCTGCTTGGTTTGCATCTAAACTTTTCTGTATAGCTTGTGTGCCATTTTACCCTTAGATTTTTGTCATGACGCCAAGATTAACAGTATTATTAGCAGATACAGGATGTAATTCCACAAGCTCTAGTGTTGATTTTGTAGGAATTTCCGCTCATGCTGTAGACTATCTTGCCCAGTGCACTGTAAGATAGTCATGTAGAAAACCTTTATAGGATTTTTCAAATGCTGCTGTATTTGTGTTCACCCTTTTTTCATTTTTGTTATTGATTCTCACTGGCCTCTTTCTATCGGGATGTTCGCTTGTAAATTGTTAAGGCTTCACCTGGCTCCCGTTTTCACTTCCCATCATAATAAATCCATTGAAGTTATGTGGAAGGGGGAGAAGTAGGCTCTAAGTCAAATAATAATTGAGTTTTGTTGTTTCAGGCTAAACCTCACCTTGTGGATCTTGGCAGTCTGCCAGTGCTTTATGCCTCAGGATTCATTGTGGCTATAGGGGGTTCTTTGTTAAGATACGGTAAGTTACAATATTCACTGCAGTAAGAAAAGTGAACTTTCTGTGGGCAAACTAGGCTTAGGAGTAGCAGGTCAGCTTAATATTCAAAATGCTTTAGAAGATGGAATTTAGCTTTTCATTCCTTACAACTCCCTTTACAGATAGGAGCATTATATTTTGTGGAAGGCTATTAAGCATAGGCAGGGTGTATATATGGTGAAGTCAGTACTAGTACTGGAGATTAAGTCGTACACATTTCACTTTTGTCCATAAGCTAGTATAACAGGGATGAAAGAGTAGAATTGAAAAGCAGTGTATGTGGTTGTGGAGACATTTATATGCATGTTGAAGGTCTTTATAAAATTTGAAGTTTTCTAGTGCTGATTAAAAATGTATTGTTTCAGAGTCCAGATTAAATATACTGATGAAAAGTTAGGAATTTAGAAATATTGTTTCTTGTTCATTTGGTTTTCCATTAAATTGTTTGTCAGTTGTATACTTACTTTTCTTGTTATCATTAAATTGTTTATGTTGTACATATCGATTAACACTGCAGATATTATGCGGCAGGTACATGCCACAAAAACAGTACCTTTCAGTATAGCGGAATGTTAACCAAAGTATTAATAAGAATTACTTAACTAATGATGCAATGATACATAATCCTAATGATAATGATAGTCTAGTTGATAACCATTCTTTTTATTACAGGTACAAGTTTAGGGGATAGGCCAAATTTCCAGCCATTTCTCTGTGGTCTCCAGGGGACCCATTTCTGCTTGTTGAGGACCGACTCCACATCGCACCTGCTGGTGCGGTCTTGATCTAGTCTTTTAGACAGTCCAAGAAGGTGTCTAACGAATGGCCATCCTTCCATCGTAAACTTCACCGGCTGTGACTCCATATGTTCATCTTCCAATTCAGCCCATGGGATTTGATCACATTTGGTATTGATAGTGATTATTATATGAAAATAATTGCAACTTTTCATTTTAATCTGATAATTTTTAAAAATTTTTTATTTGGCTTGACTCGAAAATGTAACTACAATGTGCTGTTGCATTGATTATGGTAAAAGGATGGTATTTTCTCCTTTCTTGAAATATGTATGTGAATTAATTCATGCGTCGAGGGAAATTTCTAAAATGCTATTTATACGTGACTAGTTAAGGAAGTGCTAATTTTTGGGATAATAATAATAAAAAAAGGAACTATTTTGCAAGGGTAATTTTAATACTCGTTTATGTCATGAATAGCTTACGTTAAAATAACTTGAATGAAGATTGAAACTGGGGTTTCAAAACCATCAAAATAACTGTCTTGATAGATTTTTCTGCTATTATCTTTAGTGAGGGTTAATTTAATACTCTTTATTCATGTCATGGGTAATTTAAGTTAAAATATAAAGATTGAAGCTGGGTTATCAAAATGCAAAAAATTACCACCTTTATAGAATTTTTCTGCTATTGTGTTTAATTTCGTAAT
Organism: Macrobrachium rosenbergii; assembly: GCF_040412425.1. NCBI lineage: Eukaryota > Metazoa > Arthropoda > Malacostraca > Decapoda > Palaemonidae > Macrobrachium > Macrobrachium rosenbergii. Next base: position 1,596,949 of record NC_089747.1, on the reverse strand, counting down.
TGGGTGTTAGTGTCTAGAGTCTTATATGGGTGTAAATAAGATAGGAAAATTGGAGAAAGATGTCATTTGAGAGAGACTACTGAATTAGTCTAGATCATAGTGAGTAGTGGCGCTTCTACTTAAGAGATCTCGTCTTACCAGTTATTTATCCCTGTGCTACCATATTAAATGTCTTTCATTTTTAGATGAAACTTAAATTGAATGAAGAAGTGTGAAGTAAAGATTAATTTGGGAATATCTAGAGTGGAATTGTTGTTTTAACCAGACTTGGTTGAGAAATCTTTTTAGAGATAATGTCTGTTAGGGACTTGGTTACTTAAGGACTTTGTGACTTTTCAGAGAGCTATGCCCCTTAGGTTTCTTGAGTTGAGGTGCCCCTGTAGATGGAAGGTTATAAAGCTAAAGAAACACTACAAAATATCTTATTTACCACCTACAGTACTGTTTACTTGACAAGGCATGATATGAGTGTTACTCTCATGGGGAAGATCGTTGTGTCTCTCCTGGAAAAGGTTATGTATCCTGTGGTCATTTGACTGCCCAATATGTTTCAAATTTTGAATGTAAGAAAATGAATTATGCAGTACTGAGTTATTAAGCTTAATTTATTCCGTCAGATATTGAGAACATTTCATCCCAGCATTAGATTGTATTGTAATCTAGTTACCCATTTTCCTAAAGTACAGTATGTAATTTGATTTCCAGTTATCATAATACTGCAGTGGTAATAGAGTGCTAAATTGAACTAATATTTCTGGAATTCTTTTAGTGACTCAATCTACCTTTGTAAGTTATTACTGGATGTTAAAATAAGGTACAGATCTTAAAAAGTATTTTCTTGTGTAAAAACCTTTCTGTTTCCTGGTAAGCCATGTCCCTTCCATATCAAAACTTACATTTTCATTTTTCAGTAAAGTAACAGGGTAATTTGAATATGGATAGGCTACACCTCAAAATGTAAAAGTTTTTCAAGTAGCCACTATTTTTAGACCCACACTAAGGTACTGTTTGAGTAGTTTCTTTTAAAATCTTGTTTAAACCATGTCATCTTTTGCTGGCCACCTACTCTGTAATTCTGTAATTCTTATAGGTAAAGATATACGGTAGTTAACTGGGAATTGTATATATTGTAAAAAAGTAAGGATTTTCAGTCCCATTCAAACAATGTGCAAGAGTTGCCTTACAGTTTGTCAGTTTTTAGTGTTTTTTTTTTTTAATGTTTCCAAATACCATCTCAGGAACTTGAGAACACTTGTTAGGTGGGTACTGTTGTAAATCCTTGTATTTCTTTTATTATTCCCTGGCTTTAAAATATGCGAAAGTACCCTGGTTAAATTTTGCAGTAATTAGTTTCCATACAGTATTTGCCTTTTTTGTACAAATGCACTGTAGATGATGTACAAAAATATGTAATAGGACTGACTATAACATGTATAAACTATACAGTGTATTTTTAATACCATTTAAACACTGTATACAATGTACTTTTAATACCTTATAGATTTTTACGATGTTTGATAAACAAGCCTAAAATGGGAAATACTTGGAAAAACAATATGTAATAGGACTGACTATAACCTGTAAACTGTATACGATGTACTTTTAGTAACAAACTGTAAACTAGGTACTCTATGTAATCACAATCTTAGCTTGTAGATTTTCTTACGATGATTGGATAAGCCTTCCACTTCAAGCCTAAAATGGGAATACTTGGAAAATCATTCTTCACAGGTGAGATTTGAGTGTCTCACTATCAGAAAGAAGTGGAAAACCATTCTTCACAGGTGAGATTTGAGTGTCTCACTATCAGAAAGAAGTTTCAGTGCTAATCCACTACGCTGCAGAAGAACCAGTAGCATAGTGGGTAGTTGCTGACCTTTTTTTAAAGTGTATGTTTGAATCCCTCCTGGGAAGGGTGATGTTCTGAAATTTCCTGTTTTATACCAAAGGCTATCGAGTGCAAAGCATATCCAAGGCGTATGAGGAAATCTAACAGTCATATGGTGATTTTAGTTATTGAAACTACGAGGTTTCTAGTGATAGCAAGTAAGGAATATAGTGAAAGCATCCAAAGCACTTTCATGACTGTAAAAGAGTGATTGTATGATTTTATGAAAGTATTGTTCAAGTGTTTACATAACCCAACTTGAAGTACTGTGTACAACAAATAAGGAAAGCAAATAAAAATATGCTGGTTTAAGCTTTCAACTTTTGTTTGTATTTTTTCATACTGGAAAATAAAACATTTTTTAACATACAAAAAAAGGTCCTTCTTGTGGTGGCCCTCCCAATAAAGGGGCTGACCTAAGGGAGCAACTCTCCTGCTAGTAGGAGCCATGTGGGAGTTGTGAGCAATCCCAAAGTAACTCCCAGAAGTTTGTTGTAATGCCTGTTTTCTCAAGGAGGTAGATGAATAAGGTAGTTGACAACTGTTCGATTACTGAAAGCATTTAGTCATCTGCACAACTAGTGTGAAATTTATTGAAATAGGTAACTAAACTCATAAATTCATCCAGAGAGTAATGACTGTTGTAATTTGGCAGAGTTTATTCAACTGCACTAGTTCTCCAAGGTTAGAAATATCTCAGAACCACACTTACTCACTCGGAAACTTGAGGAGTCCAAAGTCTATTGTAATAACCAAGTCAAAATTTAACATTATATAATGAACAAAGTAAAGTTGCCTTGCAAAATTATAACTGATGTACCATGTGGATTTAGATATTTTCAATACTTTCACAAAAGTGACCTCACACTATCTTTGGCACCACTTTTATAATCCCTTAGATGACCAACGGATGGTTAAATTGCCTCTAAAGCCACCATGATTGACTTGTGAACACAATCTGGAAAGTATTGTTTACAATAATATTTAGGTAACTTTACAATATGAAAAGACTTCCATTTTATCAGATGTTTTGCAGAGTACAGTTTCTGTATTCTAACTCTCACAATGCAGTGCATAGCCTATATGCCAAGTTCACTGCCTTTATGAAAATATGATCTTTGGAGAGCCTTAGGATTACTCGTAGCTCTTTGACTTTGCTTTCAATAAAAAATACTTTGAGGTGAACAAAGCTTTGATTGTAAAGATGTCAAACTTGCCAAATATGAATGTAAAGTATCTTGATGTGACCAATGCCAAGCAATACTTCTTTGCATTCAAGACCAAGTGTTTTGATAATCATGTCAACATCTTCATGGATTATGTTAGCAGAGATTTACCTTTAATAAGTACCAACAATCTTATGGCCAAAACATTACCAACACTCACAACAGAGTGATAATTCACAGCTGTACATGCAATATAATACAAAATTTCCAATATACAGTAATACAAAATTTCCAAGAACAAGGGTGACCAACAAAACATAAGCATGCCATGATTTGGGCAAAAAAAGTCAGAAGGTGTTTAGAACCTTTTCCTTAAGAACATATTCATGGACAATATGTCTTGTCTAAATGGCTTAAAGAGGTCGAGATCCTCTTACATTACAATAATGTAGCGTGTGGAAACCATGATCTGAAACGTAAAGAAGTCCTGGCTTTTGAGAAAAACTTGAGCAATGAAAGCCTACTGTTCAGCACCTAATGAAGTAAATTACACAGTAATTTGTATTTTTCCTAGATGCAAACCTATGCTAACATAAATGGAGTTCCTCAGTGTTGCAGCTGTCACTGACTTAACTACAAAGACTAAATCCTATCAGGTAGGCCTAGGAGTCACTTGTGACCTGAGCTGACTTAGCTCTCCCATTTTTTTCTCAGCCATCAATGCATGTGGTTTGTCACTGCGTTCATCTCCCATCAGCTGAGACTGGCTTTGTTAAACTAGTTTCCTTACTACAGTCTATTTTTTCTTCACATAAAGCAATGGGAATCTTGGCTAGTAAGTTTGGGTCAGGTTGCCACGAAGAGTCACCAAAAACCTGAGATAATGACTCCATTTTCATTCTACATGGATACACATTGTGGTTCATGTTGCTTTTGAAGATTTGCCTAATGTAAAACCTGGTTAAAATATGTTTAGAAGACTCTTAAGTTTAAATTGTAGCATCAAAACAAATGAGATTTTTCTTGAACCTTTTAAAATGACTTAAATATTTAACACATTCAATCTGTAATCTCAGCATAAAAAACTGTAATACTTATAGGATTCCAACACTATTAAAATGTGTAATAACTCAGCCATCCAAATCACCAGGGTTTAGTGACTATAAACATATGTCAAATTTTACAAAAGTGACCATAACAAAACTAGTTTGAAATGGAAAATCATAAACTCACTCTTCAACTAACACAGAAGCAGCAAATCATTTACGCTAACAAACAAACTGGAGTCACATACGAAAAGGCATGTGAAATCAACTATCTAAACAAACAGAATGAGCAGACCCAAGATAAACACAGAAAGGAAAAACACAACCAATTTATATCTCTGTGAAAATCAACATATAAACGAGAGCACAACACTTATCTAACTAAAGCTTCAATGAGTCATTTATCAATGACAGTACACAACAGTGCATTCATGAAAATGCAACCATTTAAATACAAGAATTTACAAAGTGCATTAATCTTTCAAATACTGTAATATTTTGAAAGTCATACTGACAAACACCAATTTTTTAAAGTCAACACAAATGTGACTTCATTCAAAACAGTGGTATCTTTCACACCAGAACTGTATGAATTCATTATCTGCCATTTGATTTACCTTTTGAAACAGATCAGCGGGAAATAACAATACATGTACGGTATAACCAACTCAAGAAAATGAAAGGTTGCTGCACCATTTCTTGGCAAAATGATGCAGCAATTTGCATATTGACTTTTTCTTCCTTCAATTACTTATATCAAGAACCACAGTCCGTAAAAAACCTTAGTTAGTTGGTTATAAATGATTTGTTTAACCAGACCTCTGAACCCTTTTAGGGTTCTTCTTGGGCTGGAGATAAAAAAAACTTTAGACATATATAGAGTGATACCAAACCCCTTTCTAGAAAATTTTAAGAGCCTAAGTATTGAAAAAATGTACACAAAACTCTTCCATGTCCATTTAAGGGATATGTCACAACCATAAACTAACAAGATCCTACAGTTGATGACCTTTGAGTTAACATCATATTGCTGTACAATGTTTCTTCTGGTGGAATGTCATGAACAGGTTTCAAGCCAGTTACAACATACCCATAAAGAGCAATATTACATTTCTAAATGCTGAAGTTAACATCATATTGCTGTACAATGTTTCTTCTGGTGGAATGTCATGTACAGATTTCAAGCCAGTTACAACATACCCATAAAGAGCAATATTACATTTCTAAATTCTGAAGTTAACATCATATTGCTGTACAATGTTTCTTCTGGTGGAATGTCATGAACAGGTTTCAAGCCAGTTACAACATACCCATAAAGGGCAATATTGCATTTCTAAATTCTGAAGTCTAAGTAGACACTAAAGACTATTCATCTTCTGGTCAAACTAAAGGGCACACATGGCTGCTTGATAAAATATGAAAATATATTCTGGAAATCACTGAATTTAGTCACAAATGCAGAGATATTTACCAGACAATGATTGTTATGTACAATACATTCATATGCTGACAAGTAACACATCTTTACAGTATAAGTCATTTTGTTCACCTAAACATTTTTACTCACAAGCAATGTGGGAGACCTTTTACTCACAAAGCAATGTGGAAGACCCACTGTTAATCCTTTTGCTTTCTTAAGATATATTCATAAATAAATGATGTGGCATCTAGGCTAACCAAAGTCTTATAAGAGATGGGATACATAGCATAACATAACTGCCTCTACAAAATATCTGACAGAAAGGATGCATTTCATTTTTAGGGTAAGTAAAGTTAACTAACTACTCATATTATAAAAAAAATATTTTCCAGGTAAAAATATCAATCACAATGCTCTTAAAAAGGGCAATTTGATTACCAAGAGCTCTTCAAAGATTATAAAACTGCCCTACCAAAGACAGTGTTCAATAATGTGTAGCTGAAAAAATACAAATCCTTCCTTGTTCTCATCAGACATAAATTTACAAGGCAATATTCTTCACTGTTAGCCAAAAGTCAACGGAAAAATTTGACTATTGGTTGAGTAATGAAACTCAGAAAGTTTCTCAAGTCCTTCAGTGTTCAAGATTAAATTGTCAAGTTCTGTGATACCTCAAATACCTTTAAGAATTTTGATTCATTAAGTAAAATGTACTCTATCAAAAAAAGCAAACAGCACAGTAATTTACCTGAAGATTAAGTTATGACTTAGTTACCTATTTTCAGTCAATTTCAGCCACCTGGAAATTGTCCAAGTGAGAAAATGCTTCCAGTAATCATAGAGTTGTCAAGTACCATACCATTTACCTCCATTATGAGAAATAGGCACAACACTACTAGTCCTAGGAGTTCCTCAGGTATTTGTTAATGACTCTTGTATAGCTCCTGATAGCAGGACAGCAGCAGATACTCGGCAGCACCGATGCAGTCCCATAAGGCCAGCCCCTTGGGGTGTAGGCACATGACCTTTTTTATTTCCAGTAATATGAAAAACCACACCTGGAAGAGACTTCAACCTTAGAATCAAAATAACAATAATGACAAAGATCACACAGTGAATTTCATTTTGACATAAGCCTGGAACCATGCTGTACCCTGCAAAACCCTGAAACAACATCTAATCAGTCTTTAGAAAGTCAATTCGCTGGCTCTTCTTTGACGTATACAAACTACCCTTTTGTTACAATACATTGTAGTTGATTTTTCAAGGCCAATTCATCAGTCTACTAATTTGCTTACTTTCCCGCACTCTACAAAAGTAATCAACAAACATCAACAGTCTACAATAGATAACCTTGTACCTGTCTTATTATGTTGCTTCTTTAAGTATGCTAAACTTCCTTCTTCTATCCTTCCATGCGGTCTGACTCAATAAATAGCATTTTCTAGAATTTTAACACCTAATTTGGAAGACTTGTCACGACAGTATTATCAAACTAAGAAACCCCATCTCTAACAATACTCCTATTTTTGTACTTGACAAAACCAAAATATTCTAAACACCAATTTATAATTTACTGTTCAGCTTTGGAAATCTCCTCAAGCTTTCAGTTTCCCTTGACTCTCATAAGGCAACCTTTGAAGTCAAACACCACTCCTTTTCACTGTTATCTTTCGATCTGGGCTAGATAAACACGCTAGGCTGCATCTCCCATTGATCAGTGCATAAGAAAATAACTCATGAAAATCAATTACCTAAAAAAATCAAGTGTTGAATATAAACTGAATAAAATTTCTGTAACAAAAATTATTGAGCTAAAATTTCAATAAGAAAAATGAAAACATATTGTCCCTACATACCAGAATCACAAATCAATATCCTACACTAATACCATATAGATTCCTTGGTAGTCTATTCCCAAGACAGGACACCTGTTTTGAAGCTACTGTACAAAAGGAGGCCAAGACATGCCCAACCTTATGTCAAAAGAAATTCCAAACAAGGCAAAGCTAATTAACTTTCAAATAAAAAAGTTCTCTTTAACAATAATCAAATCACAACAAAAGCAGAACAAGACAGTACAATTAAAAAAATAAATTATACCATATACCATACTGCAAAAGTGGCCAAATTCATTTACTGAAATGGAATTTTAACTGGGATTGTACAAAAATTTAAAGGCAAATCTAACACCTCTTACAATGATTTCTTTGTCATCTGCTAAACAAATAGTAATGAATGCAAATTGATTAACCACAAAATAAGAAAAAAGTCTACAAATGAAATTCATAACCTGAATACGTAGTTTATATCTATATCTGCAAACTTTTTTGTTATATTAAAAGTTGATTGTGAATGTATGTTATATTCTAGCACAACAAAGAGATTTTAACCAGTTTTCAAAGACTGGCCTTTCCATCTAGGCAAATGTTATTAACCGATAACATAAGTACTAGGTTTTTTACACATAAATACATACACTCCTTATTATAACTTAGACCTACAATCTGATCTTGTTATACTGTAAATCAATTTAATAAAATCCCAATGATTTCTCTAGAAGACCTGTGGTCACTTCAGCTCTTCACACTTCATCTCGATTATTAGAATTTAACTTTAGAGACGCAAGCACATGTACTGAAAACTTTAACTTATTCACTCATTCAAATGAATTCTACTTTGGCCATTTTTGCAGCACATGTGGTATTTAAGATTGCAAAGAGCATAACAGGCAGAACTCAATTACAGGGTATTCATAACTGCATGAAAAGCAGATGAAAGAAATGTCCTCCTACAAACATCTGCATTACTTGAACAGTGCTGATTGACTCCAGAACTTTCTGAATGACATTGAATCATAACAATCATCAAAGTGGTCTATTTCAATTCCACTTTAAAAAACAGAGAAAAGGGTATGACTTCCTTAGATACATTTTTCTAAGTTGAAGGATTCTTTTATAGCAAATAATTTATCAAATTATTTCAATTTTAAAATGAATGATATACAGTACTGTACTTTCAATTAAACAAGAGCCTCTTTTTTTAAAAAAGTAAATTGTTTTCGGCCTGTTAACAACGCTATAAAGACAAAATATAAAGTTTAAAGTAACATGAAGTACAGAATGCCAGATGGGGTTCTTCTTAGGTAAATTATACAAATCTACACTGGAGTTGGACCAAATGGAATCTCAGATTCTGTGTAAAATGTACTGAACCAATTAGTCAAACAACTAAGCAATAAACTTGGTCAATAAACATAAAAATGTCCATTATATGACCTGTATAGGGTCAGTGACCTTGCACAAAGTGCTAATTTTATGAGCTAACCTTAAACAAACTAAATACTATACAAAAGTACAGTATTTTTTCAATTATAGTTAATTAATACTGAACATTTCTTACACAGAAACTGCCATGGAAAGTAAGCAAAACAAATAAATGAATTGATCTAAATGTATAGAAATATAGATTTTGCTACAGAATCTCTCAAGAAAGACTGTATAAAACTGGTTATAAAAACTGTGCTTCTATACTGCAAATAAGAAGTACATAGCAGAATGTCATTATTCTCTTAAGTTTTCAGATTTCTCGACATCTACTGCAGAGATGAATAAGGCACCTAATCATAAAGGCACTTCAGCAAATAATTCCTGTTACTGGCATTCCTGTAATGAGGAAATCTCTATTCACATGCGCTTAAAAACCACGTAATTTTAATACATCTCAATAAAAATGGTCGAACATGATATGCTTCGGAATTAGTGCAAAATATTCTCCAAACTCTCAACTTAAGGTAATTAATTTGGCTAGATTCCTAAGACTTCAGCACACTACACACTTCTTTCCCACAAGCCACTACCTGCATAATGATATATTTGCAGACACATTACTTATGAAAAAATGTTCAAAATACCTGTTACAAAATATCATTTAAGATGACTTACAAAACAGAATATCATCTCATGCATAACACTAATTCTCCAACTTGATTTGTCAACTGGTATCTATTTTATATATCTGTACACCCTAATCATTTCACCATAAACAACTATGAAAAGGAATTGAATGACTACAGGAACCCTTGAGCCTCTTGTAATCTGCATTCTTTATAACACATTCACACTTTCATCCAATCTTTACTGTATCTCTTGGTCAGTGGAAACAACCCATCCCTAATGATTACAAAATGAAGGAACTTTTGTGAGAAATATATTACAAGGCCATCAACCTTATCCAAATGCATACCCTAGTTTCCTGAAGAAAGGTAAAATCATATGAGATGAACATTACCATCTTTTAAAAGCAATCTAGACAAAACGTATATTTACTTACATACACACCATGCATGCATGCTGTACGTACACATCACACAGAGGCACAGGCTGAGTAATCCACCCGTGAAATGGTTCCACCTTTCCAAGATGTCACACCCCTACCCCTCCCACAATCTAATCACTTGTTACCAGTCACAAGACCTGGCTATGGTCACATTTTTGGGAAATTACAGAGAACGTTTTTTGTATAATTCTGCTAACATGCAACAAACCAAAGCCAAAACTCATAACCTCCTTTGTGGAGGTAAACAAAATGATGATGCATCTTGCTGTAGTGTAAGGGAGGCCTAAACTTTGTGGCAGAAATCTTCAATCAAAAAGACGAAAGACGTTTTCAGTAATATATTTAGAAATGTTTCAAAAATAATTATATGTAAAAACTCATTTAAATTTATTATTCAAATTTTATTTTTCTTTCTAATAAAACAGATTAAATATATTTATTCAACCAGTCCACTGAGGAAACACTAATGATAACTAACCACTATTAAGTATTCTAAGGACACCAAAACATATCATAAACTACAACCAATTTACAGTAAAATGAGAGAAGAGCTTGAGATTAACACAGAATCAGTTAGTATAAATATCGTACTAACAAAGAAATTTATCAATAGTAACCATATCAACAATAGTACGAGAATAACCTCTTCACTACTGTGTTAAGTAGAAGAAAAAACATTACCCAATGCATGTATAGCATAAAAGAACTGCATGAAACTTACTCATTAAATAAATCCCTGCAACCTCTAGCAAGTGAGATGGTAATCTAGCCCTCTTTATAAAATTCAGTCTTCTGCTTTAGTTGAATCTAGCTGTTGTGTGTCTGTCCTTGATGGGGTCTAGCTGAGGTTGGTCCTTCCCTGAACAGTTCCCCACAAAATCCTGAAACAAAATTATTGCTCTAAGAACAAATAAAAATATAAATATACAGGACTTGTTCATGTAAAAAATGTTCTATTATTTTATTGTAAATAAAATTTTAAAAAGTACAAAAGGTCTATATTTGGCTGGATCATATAAGACTTACTGAGATCAAATCAGAGTTACATTAATCCAGTATCCTTCCTTGTTTGAAACCCTTAGGAAGTCAATATGAAAATTTCTTAGGTCATTCTAAGTAAACAACTTGTAGTTTATCTCTATCTTGTATAAAAAAAGCATGACAAAACTTCAATGACAAGCAAATGTACAAGTTCCAATAAATATAATCATATACTGTATCATTTTGTGAACAAAAGCAAAATCTACTGACCTTGAAGGCATCAAAAACATTTTTCATACTATTTTCCTGTGGAGGAAAAAACTTCCATCCTAGTTTGTTTGTGGACTGTTGATCTCCGTAACAGTACTTGACCCGTATACAGGCAACTGTTGCTATACAACTGACCATGAAGAGAAGTGATTGCTTATACAATGTGTTCCATTTGCAATCTTTGGGGTTTCTTTCATTAATTAACTTTCTTTTGTTTAAATTATTTCATACTTTAATTGTGAGTATGTGTATGGTACAGTTACTTATTGCCTATGATATATAAATGCTCTGGTGCTTAGTGGACAGCTTATGACTGTGCAAAAGTTCCTTCTGCTTCTATTCATCCCTATTCCTTTTCTATTTCATTATATATATATTTTCTTTAAGGTGTAATTATGTATACAATTATAACAAAAAAGTGTTCAAGAGTAGTGTTGAGTTCTTTTATGGTTAATCCTTTTTAATTTTTCACTTGTTAGAAAGAGTCCCCTATTAAACACATGTTACGGTGAGGTCATTGGATAGACTGATTTACAGTCTGTTGTTGAGGAACCAACCTGAATTATATAGCAACAGTTGCCTGTTATACAATGAGCAAGACGATGTGCAAGTCCAATATCACGTGCCATGCTGTAAAAATACTGAAATTATTAACACCATGGACTATCCTAATTAAAAGAAAAATCTGAATAACTAAGACATGTATTCAAAAGAAAACCTAACCTATCAATCTCTATGCCATAATTAATGAAGTTGCAGGAAGGTACTCATTATCAAACTGGTTTATAAACTACAGTGTACATATAGTATTGAGCTTGAGAATCATTTATAAGACTACAGTTTTTAAGTAATAAAATGAACACAAGTAATGTATTTACAAATGTCAACTTACGGCAAGAAAACTGGAAAAGTTTTCCTGTTATTCAATATGTTGAGAGAGAAAGACCAAGTGTATCTCAGATATTTACAAAATATAAAACCACATAAAAAATTAAAACACAGGAATATCCTCGACAAATTTAATGTATCAATTGATGCAAGAGCTTGGGTGAAAAATGCTACATTTTAGTCTGTAAACCTAAAACGGCACTGATAAATGTAACTGATGCAAGACAGGGTAAAATTATCACAGCTTTCAGAGACAGTTGACAAACTTATTTCCAAAAATGATAGCAAACAGTTGGAAAAGTATTGCAATTGTTAGTAATCAAGAATAGGCAAGGACTAAGTTGCTAACTTTTCAAAGGTCATTCTACATCTAGGCTACCAGTAAAAAAAACTGATCAAAAGTACTAGCTTACCTTACGCATTCCATTCTTACTGCATAACCATAATTCTACCGTAAAGTGTAGAAGCCTTGGTCCCCGATGACTGCGCTGATCCATCATCTAGGCCTACTCTGGCAGAATCTCACCAACGGCTGCAAAAAGTAATGGCATTAAGTATTACTGCCCAAAATCACAATAAGTTTTATGATTATTATTACTTTTACACTGAATAAGCCTATTCATTGGTAACCACTCTAGGCTCCCAAGCACGTTCTTATAATCTGTATATTTGAGTTTTCATTGTACAAAAACTGACACTTTGAAGATCAACATATAAAAAGTTAATGATACCTTGTGAGTCATTCTTTTCTTCTAAAATCAGCTCTAAACACTGATAGAATAAGCCTACTAAATTCTAGGCTATATTTAACTTCAAGATTTTGTTCAACAGCTTCAATTTAAACGTTAAAAGGCTGCTGATGGCCGAAAGAAGCAAGGGAAAGGTCAATGATAAGCGACTGAAAATATGCAGAATACAGTAATTGGCGCCTGAGTCAGGCATGAACCTGGGACTCTTGACTTGTGAGTTGCTAACGATCCCACTGACCTACCGCCATTAGGCCTGATTGCATTATCACTAAATTTTTTATTAAAAACAAATTTAATTGTTCATATAAACCCATTACTTATAATAGATCACACAGACCAGAGTAGGGAGACTGGACTAGGAGTGAGGAATACAGGAATATAAGATTTAGGCCACAGGCCAAGCACTGGGACCTATGAGGTCATTCAGCGCTGAAAGGAAAAGTTGAGAGTAGAGGAGGTTTGAGGGGTGTAACAGGACGAAAACCTTATGCAGTTGCATTACGAAACAACTGTTAGGAGAGGGTGGAGGAAAGTAAAATGGAAGAAAGAGAATATGAACAAAGGTACAGTAAAAGGAATGAAAGGGGTTGCAGCTAGGGGCCGAAGGGTCGCTGCAAAGTACCTTAAGTAATGCCTACAGTGCACCACGTGAGGTAAGCTGATGGCGATTGTTCTCCTCACTGTCAGGCTAGAGGAGAGAACACCGGTGAAAATGAGCCAAACCTAACCTTCCTAGAAAGCTGTGCCCTGACCCAATCTGACCTTTACTTCCCCTACCCCTGGTTAGGGGGCATTTCCCTCACCCCCTGTAAATAAATGAATATTAGAACAGAAAAGCAGGCTATCATTCAAATAGAAAACTGTGCCCCTGACCTAATCTGGACTGGTTAGGCTCCACCTGTTAACACTGAATATTAGAAACAGGTCGGCAGGACTAAATTACCGTTCAGATAGAAAACTGTGCCCTGACCTAATCTGACCTTACTTCCCTACCCTGACCTGGTTGGGGGCATTTCCCCTCAACCCCCCTGTAACACTGAATATTAGAAACATATCAGCAGGGCTAAATTACCATTCAGACACGTGGTCTGACCTTGGATACGCCTATGACCTGACCAAAACAACCTTAACCTAACCTTTCCCAGAACGTCGTGCCCTGACCTAACCGGTCCTTATTTCCCTAACCTAACTTAGGGCGCCGTGACCTGACTTGGCTGGAGTGGCATTCTGGCCCCCTCTGGACCCCAAAAATAACGATGTTTCCTACTGTGCATACCACCCCAATTATATGTATTAATTAATAATTAATTTACGTATTCGTTGTCTTCGAATGTGGTATCCCAGACATTAAGCATCATTTAGGCTCTAATTTAACGAATAAACTTAATTAATTTATCACAAGATTTATATTCAAAAAGAAATTACTTTAATTACCTGTAAAAGCTGATGTTTAAGACTCCATGACTTGTAATGATTAGGGAAAGTATTAAATGCATTTTTCTCTCCATCGTGAACACTGACATGTTGTCATTATTATTAGTAGTAATAAGAAGGGTTTACCTATGGAACGGCTCTCTTGCTCTTTAAATCTTGCCTTGGATTTAGCTTGTTTTGATATATATTCTCTATTGTACAGCACTTTGTCGATGAATTCTTCCATAGTCTTCATATTATCTTTATATGACTCTATTTACAACAAGGTTTTAGCTATTGATTCCTCTTTGTCCTGATATGGCGAATCTGATGTTTTCGCTCTAGTTCGTCTCTCTGATTCTTTCTCTTCGTTTCATCTACATTAAACGTAGAAGTGCTTTCTTTTATATTTTACTTGCTAAAAAATAAATTTTCTTCCACATATTAAATTTTTCTCATAGTGCTGTTGAAGCTCTGCTTTCTTTATATATCTTTCTTCCCTGCATTCAGGGACGTAAACTGAGATCACGTAGATCTGTCTCGTCTAGCAAATACACTACTGCATTCGCAATACAATTTTATACCTTGTTAATGTCCCCCGTTTCATTTTCTTATTCATCGACAATTATTCTAGGTATATAACGTATTAAATTGTATACATGTATGAATGCACGTATGTATTTATAATATTCACCTCGCCAGCTAGACTCGTGTACTACGATAACATAGGCAGTAATGACACACGTTAACATTTTTAAGTTTTTTTTTTTTGCCTTATTTTTATTATTTTTATTATAAACAAATATTTATTCTTAAATTAATTTAAAATAAAAGTTTATGCCATGCAGAAACATGGATTTATCACAAAAATAAAGCTTTATGTTCTTACATCGTAAGAGCTGAGTCTAAACTTTTTTTTTATACATAGACTTATAGAATATAGATTTAGCAATGGCCTATGTAGCTTATGGCTTATATAGACTTAGTAATGCTCTATGTAGCTTATGGCTTATATAGACTTGGTAATGCCCTATGTAGCCCAGGTTCCTGGTTCCTGGTTCTCTTATTGAATTATTTAAACTGGTTCCTGTTTTTAACTACTTTATTTAATAGTACATCACTCCCTGGCAAACACAGTTGTGGATACAGTACTTTCTACTTTTCTTTCATTTTTTCCGTTATTGGTTGAGTCACGAAAATATATTAGAGCTTTGTAACTTGGAAGAGTCTCACTTTAGAGCTTTTCTCTTTCATAATGTTATTAAATTATTTAAACTGACACTGAATGTAATATGTGTTTCAGTGTTTACAGTTTTGTAAATAAGGACTCAGTAGTTTTAGCTTCAAGAATTACTTTAGTTAATAGTACATCAAATTATTTATTTAAATCCTGGAACATTCTTCTTCTGCAACAAGAACCCGGTGTGATGTTCAAAAGTTAAATGTTCTAAATAATTTTTACCAAAAATAGAAAATTGTCAGTACATTTACGTACGTTTTCTTTAATTTTCCAAAGGATATTGCACAAATTGTACAAAAGGTCATTTTGCTAGAATAGAAAAGTTAAGGACCACTACTGGGAAAGACTACATTCTTAAATTTATTTTTAAACATGGTAATTTCAGATAGAAGGAATTCGCATTTTCAAAAAGAGCAATGAGGTAGATTAATAGTGCCAAAACTATACCAGGAAAATTAAGGGAAAGCACACAGGACATTAATCCACCACTGCGCGCCGACTTGCGCTACCAGCTCGGCGGGAACATAACGTGAGCGTAGATGTGTTCAAGAATAAGCCGACAAATATCTAAAATGCATCCCAGTCAAGACTGGAAGTGCAAAATATACCAGATGCGTTAGCAACTCTCGCAAGGTGCCTCACACTGGGGACCTGGGGGCCTTGAAGGTGTAAGGTCTGAAGGTAAGGTAAGGGACCCTGGAATTAGAATAGGAAGCTTTCCGTAAATTCTGGGAATTTGACAGTCGTTGATAAAATATCAGCATAGAACTTTGGAACTTGAAGTAAAACCTTAAATTGGAGAACAGATATTTTTTAAGAGAGCTGCCACTGAGTGATGAGGGAGGCAGGAAGCGTGAATCTCGGAAAGTATAGACCTATGTGGATTTCTTTGTTCTCAAATTTGTGTGTGCGAGTGTGTGTGTGTTTTAAAAATTTGATAATCGTTTAGCAGCTAAATATTTTACTTTTAAAGTCTGAAGTCGTCAGATTTTAAGTTTATTTCCGCAAACGAAAAACAGATTTTGAAAATACAATACCTTGGTTCCATCTGATAGCCTAATTGACACTTGGTACATAGTTCAGCGAATTCGTCTAAAATTAACTTAAAAAAGAATATCCTTTATGTTAAATTATTTCGTTAACATTAATCATCATTACTTCAAATGGAACTGTATCCTGGTCATAGGCCTAGCGCCCAAAATTCTATGAAATGACATCCTTGCAAGAAACATCTCATCTGACTGCAAAATCTATTGCAATAATAGACCGATTGTATTTTACAATATAACATAAATAGAACACCTTATAACCCAGAAATCAAACTATAAGCCAATCATAGGCCTAGTGCCTCAAACTTTGAGAACTGACGTTACTGCTGAAATATATCATATGACTGAAAACTCAGTTATAATAATAGACCAATTGTATATTAGATACATTATATTACAGCATAACAAAAGTGAAACTTCTTAAATCAATCAAGAAATGAAATTTTAAGCTGGTCATAGGCCTATAGCCGAAAATTTCAAGCGCAGATGCTATTGTAGAGCTGCTCCCAGCTAACTGAAAAATCATTTACAACCAGAGACTCCGTTGTATATTACAACATACCATAAATATAACCACTCACAACCAAGAAACGAAATTGTAAGCTGGCCATAGGCCTAGGTACCGACGCTATTGTACAGATTCTTACAGTCTCTTTGCTGTAGATTCATTCAAAATTGCTAAAAAATGAACTTCACCAGGTTGCTTACCTTGGCACAGGCATCACAGCAATTACAGATGTCTTTAGTGACCCCGTAAGGGCAGTCGGACTGGGTTAAGTTCCCTCTTGGGCACTGAGAGGCATCATTCTGGCAGGGGTCACACGACAGGGCAATGGCACTGAAAAGAATAAGGAGGAAAGGGTACATGAGGAGGAGATAAAATACTGGAAAGAAATGTATGAAGAGTAAAGACATATAATTAGGTTAAAAGCATAACTGAGGTATGGCAAGAGTTGAAATGATTATAAACAACGAAACATACCAATAAGCAGAGATGCTGTTATTGTCTTCATGAATATTAAGAAAATATATGAATATACAAAACACACTAATATATATATATATATATATATATATATATACCACTTTAAATTACTGTAGGTCTAGAATCACCCTTCAAAATTAATTTAGGTCTAGATCACCCACTTCACTTCATTTTAGGTCTAGGTTTCCCATTTTAGGTCCCTTCAATTATTTTTACTGAATTCACCCTTCAAATTACTTTTAGGTCTGAATTCACCCCTTCAAATTACTTTAGGTCTGAATTCACCCCTTCAAATTACTTTAGGGTTGGATTCACCCCTTCAAATTACTTTAGGACTGGATCCACTCCTTCCAATTAGTTTAGGATTGGATCCACTCCTTCCAATTAGTTTAGGATTGGATCCACTCCTTCAAATTACTTTAGGATTGGATCCACTCCTTCGAATTACTTTAGGTCTGGATGCATCCACTTCACTTCATTTTAGGTCTGGATTCACTCCTACAAATTACTTTAGGTTTGGATTCACCCCTTCAAAATTGCTTTAGTTTTGGATTCACCTCTTCAAAATTACTTTAGGTCTGGATTCACCACTTCAAAATTACTTTAGTTTTGGATTCACCGCTTCAAAATTACTTTAGGTCTGGAGTCACCCCTTCAAAATTAGTGTTGGATTCACTCCTTCAAATTACTTTAGATCTGGATTCACACCTTCAAAATTACTTTAGTTTTGGAGTCATTCCTTCAAATTACTTTAGGCCTGGATTCACCCCTTCAAATTACATTAGGTTTAGATTCACCCACTTCAAAATTACTTTAGTTTTGGGTTCACCTCTTCAAAATTATTTTAGGCCTCGATTCCCCCTTCAAATTACATTAGGTTTAGATTCACCCACTTCAGAATTACTTTAGTTTTGGATTCACCACTTCAAAATTACTTTAGGTCTGGATTCACTCCTCCAAATTACTTTAGGGCTGGATTCACCCCTTCAAAGTACATTAGGTTCGTCGGCCTTACCTCCCAATGAGACAACACACAGACACTGTGACAACCAAAATCTTGAGCTCCATCGTAAACCTTCAGTCTATCTGTCCTGTCAGAGCACAGAAACCACTTACAGCGAGGTTGCAACTTGCAGCTAACACTCGCAACAACTGACAGACGCATGACGACGCTTCGTTACTTATACCTGTAATAGATCCGTCATCTTGCAATATGAAAAAAGAATAAAAAAAATAATTGCAGTCAGGACAAACCAGCTTTCAGGGAGTCAGAGAAGGCGAAGAAGGCTCAGTTTGGTATCTTCGAAGTACAGAGAGTGAGTCTAAGTGATTCCTGTTTCCCCCTGGGGCATTTCAAGGTAAACCTGGGTGAGCCTGGGCAAACCTGGGTACTGATAGTCGTGGTTACCAAACGCCTCAACACCGGGAAGAAGATTCTGGTTGAATTTTGGTTTGATTCCGTCGAAACGAGTAGAAATTATATTGCTTATTAGGGATTAAAGAGGCATTTGACTTTAAGAAATACGACGACAGACTCGTGATGATGGAGAAATATGATCTCTCTCTCTCTCTCTCTCTCTCTCTCTCTCTCTCTCTCCTTGTCACGGACAAAACCTTGTTATTATTAGTACTAGGCTTCGCTTACATCATACGAAAAGGCTTAGCGGGACGTATCGACAAAACCAGACGAAATACAGAAACGAAGTAACTGTAAGAATGGACGATAGCCAACAAACACACGAACGTCATATATGAACCTTATGACGTAAGTTATGACGTAAGCAGTTTCTTACAGCAACGCTGGAATATTTCAAACATGGCTGAAGACATCGGCCTATGAATCATACGACCCAAGAGTGAAAATTACTCACTTAAGCAAAAACTTGTGCTTTTCTAGAGTTCAGCTCGTTCTAGGGCTATAGGCTAATAGTACACTGATTAACTGAGTGGATAAAACACAGCGGGAAATACAAATCGTGAGGTTTTGCATGAATTATGAAATATTTCTAATGTTGCTGAAGACATCGGCCTATGAATCACCACCTTGCTGTGAGTGAATAGTGGTTATGGACTTAAAACTCGTGTTGTTCTAGAGCCCAGCTTCTTCTAGGCCTAGAGTATAATGGCATATTGACTAATTGAGTAGATTAGACAATGCAGGAAACATAAATCGTGAGCTTTTAATGAAATATGAAGTCCAAAGTCACAAAGAACCAGTTTTAACTCATAACTCCAATGACACTTTCCTCTCAGCTTCCAATGTTCAGTAAAATCCAGTACTTAAGCAGATGACGACAATGCCACTCAGATAAACAAACTCCTACAGTGCAAATTCAGTTATGAATTACATAAATAAAAAGAAAACAAACCGTTGGGAAATGGCATAACGGAATTCATTGGCGCGTGGAGGAACTACTGGAAAGCAAAGTGGAGGCGATAATTCTGCCCTAAAATGGAAAACTGCAGTGTCTGCAAAATTTTTGAAATTGAGATATGCCACCTACTGGGCTAGTGAAGCACAAAATACACAAGTTACCGAAATTTCAGAATGGTTTTTCAATACTTTCCACTTTCCACGAGTGCTTAGGGGGTCCCATTTGCAGTATCTGCAAAATCTGTGGTCAGGCAAGGAAAACTGCCACCATTGGGCAGTTTCAGAATGATTTTTCAGTGCTTTATTGACGGGGTCCCATTTGCAGTATCTCAAATTCAGTAGTAAGGCAAGGGAAAACTGCAGTATCTGCAAAATTTTCGAAATTGAGATATGCCACCTACTGAGTTCGTGGAACACTAATACACAAGTTACTGCAGTTTCAGGATGATTCTACAGTGCTTTCCACGAGTGTTTAGGAGGTCCCATTTGCAGTGTATCTGCAAATTCAGTAGTAAGGCAAGAGAAAACTGCAGTATCTACCATTTTTCTCAGTTTAGTATTTTTGCAGACAATGCAGTCTTCCATTTTGGGGCAGAATTATCATGGAGAGTCTCCAGACACTGTGCATTGCACTTTGTTGCTCTTTAAATTAAGAACAGAATAGAATATAGAGTTTAGGCCAAAGGCCAAGCACTGGGACCTATGAGGTCATTCTCTTTAGCTGAAGACAATGGTTACAGAATTGTTGATCAATATTGCCTAATATACATTATTTGCTTTTTTGGTGTTCTCTGATTCATTTTCTTATTTGTCGACAATCATTCTAGGGTACAACATATTATTAAAGTGTATATACATGTATGAATGCATGTATGTATGTATAATATTCACCTCGCCAGCCAGACTCATGTATACTACAATAACAAAGGCAATCTTGACACACGTTAGCACTTTAATAATGTAATTTGGTCTTATTTTTATTACAAAACAACTTAAATATACTTCAAATGAAAGTTTATATTATGCAAAAACATGGATTTACCAAAAATAAAGCCTTGTGTTCTTACATCGTAAGAACTGAATCTAAACTTTTTTTATACATAGACTCATAGACTTATATAGACTTAGCAATGTCCAATGTAGCTTATAGCTTAATAGACTTAGCAATGCACTATGTAGCTTATGGCTTGATAGACTTAGTAAAGCCCTATATAGCCCAGCACAAACAACATTCAATTTTAAATCTTCTCGCATTTTCCATCGAAGAAATGTTCCTGTGGGTTGGCTTCTTCGACGGGAACGCAAGTATATTCAGGGCCACATTTGCCGCGCATATTCCAAGCACCCCCACAATTCTCTCCAGGACCCTGGAATTAGAGTAGGAAGCTTTCCGTAAATTCTGGGAAATTGACAGTCGATTAAAGACCAGTATAGAACTTTGGAACTTCAAGAAGAGCCTTAAATTGGAGAACAGATATTTCTGAAGAAATCCACCACTGAGTGAATGCAACATAACATAAATGAAACCAAGAAACTAAATTGTAAGCAGGCCATAGGCCTAGTGCCTAAAATTTTAGGTACTGATGCTATTGCAGAAATATATGACAGAAAAATATATTGCAAAATAGACCCCCAAAATGAGTGATCTATCCTTAAAGAATATCTCTCTTTGTCACAGACTCAATCAAAGTTACCAAAGAAATAATTTTAACCAGATTGTTTACCTTGGCACAGGCGTCACAGCAATTGCAAACGTCTGTAGTGACCCCGTAAGGGCAGTCAGACAGGGTCAAGTTCCCTTTTGGGCACCGAGCCTCGTCTCTCTGGCAAGGGATGCACCGCAGGGCATGGGTACTGGAAAGAATAAAAAGGAAAGGGTACACGTGGAGTAAAAATATACAAAAGAGTTGCATGAAGATGAAAGGAATAAGGAAATGATAAACAAATAGATTACAAACATGACTGAGGTGTTGCAAGAGCCGGCATAACTTTGAACAACAAGAAAATGCAACATGAACAATGAAAAATATGAACAAATGTGAAAATGAAGGAATTACAGATAAAAATAAATACTGATTTAAATGCATTAGTCTTTAGTTTCATCCTGTTTATATACACACATATATATATGTATATATATATATACTGTATATATATACACACATATATATACATATATATATGTATGTTTGTATGTATATATATATTTTACACTCGTCTCCCTTACCTTCCAATTAGAACCACCCTTAAAATGATCTTAAAAATGATCTTAGGCACGTCGTCCTTAACTTTCAAATTAGACCCACCTTTAAAATTATTTTAGGCTCGTCTTCCTTGCCTTCCAAATTAGACCCACCTTTGAAATTATTTTAGGCTCGTCTTCCTTACCATGCAATTAGACCCACTTTTAAAATTATTTTAGGCTCGTCTCCCTTATCTTCCAATTAAACCCACCTTTAAAATTATTTTAGGCTCGTCTTCCTTGCCTTCAAATTAGACCCACCCCTTCGAAATTATTTTAATCCCGTCATCCTCACTTACCTCCCGATCAGACAACACACTGAAGCGATTACAACCAAAATCTTGAAATCCATCTTAAACCTTTAATCTGTATGTCCTGTCACAGCACAGAAGCGACCTGCAGTGAGAAACTGTAACTTGCAACTGACAGATGCATGATGCTGCCTTGTTATTTATACCTGTGATAGATCCATTCTCTTTGCAGCTTCAAAAAAACATTGGGGTCATAACAAACCAGCTTCCAAGGAGTCAGAGAAGGTGCAGAAGGCCCAATTTTGGTATCTTCGAAGCACAGAGAGTGACTCTAAATGATTCATGCGCCTCTGCGACATTTTAGGATAGGCCGGGGTAAACCCAAGCAGTCGTGGTTACCAAACGCCTCAACATTAGGAAGCAAAACTTTGGGTTTAATTCTTGGTTTAATCTCTGGTTTAATTATGTCGAAAAGAGTTGGAATTGTTAGAGATAGTACCTGTTTTTCATTTTGCGTTCAAACTGTCGTTCTGACCCAAGAAAACGATAAAAAACTGGCAATGAAGGAGGAACATAATGCTCTCTCTCTCTCTCTCTCTCTCTGCTACGGGAAAAACCCTTGTTATCATTACGTGACTTCGCTTACGTGTTACGAAAAGACCCATAAATAAATACATATAATCTACAAAACCACACAAAACACAGAGACAAATACAGTAACTGTAAGAATGAACGATAACCAACAAACACACGAACATTATATATGAACCTCATGACTTATGGTTGTGACGTAAGCAGGTGGATTACAGCAACGCTGGTATTCTAAATATGGCTGAAGACATCGGCCTACGAATCACGGCCTAAGTTTGAAAGAATATTAGTTACAGAGGCAAAAACTTGTGTATTTCTAGAGTTCAGCTTCTTCTAGGCCTAGAGTTTAATAGTATACTGATTAACTGAGTGGATAAAGCAATACAGGATATTACAAATCGTGAATTTTTAATGAATTATGAAATCCAAAGTTAGGATAAGTTTTTACTTATAAACTCCAATGGCACTTTCACTCCCAACTTCCAATGTTCAGTTAAATGCAGTACTTACTGTAAGTAGCTAACGACAATGCCACTCGGACAAACAACTTCCAGAGTGCAAATTCAATAAATTACCTAAATAACAAAGAAAAACAACCGTTAGGAAATGACGTAACGGAATTCATTAGCGCGCGAAGGAACCACTGAAGGAAAATCGGAGGCTGCTTACGACTGACTGGCGTTGATGATTATCAAGGAAGTTTCCCAGAGATTGTGCGTTGCACTTTTTTGCTCTTTAGTTGTGAGATATCAATTATATATTGCACAATTCCTCCTGAATATTTAAGAGCAAGTTGAAATGGAATTCTTTATTATAGTAGCAAGTATTTTCAATCTTTAGTTCATCTTAGGCCTATAACAAACTGGCTCACCTAGACTGAGCTTAGACTCATAATCCTGGATTCAATCTTTTGGGGGTGCCTGGAACTTCGATATGAAGAGGCTGGAAAAATCAGTATTAAGGCAAGGGAAAACTGCAGTATCTACCATTTTTCTCAGTTTAGTATTTTTGCAGACACTGCAGTCTTCCATTTTAGGGCAGAATTATCATGGAGGGTCTCCAGACAGAGTGCATTGTATTTTCTTGCTCTTTAATTTAAGAACAGAATAGAACAGAATATAGAGTTTAGGCCAAAGGCCAAGCACTGGGACCTATGAGGTCATTCTCTTTATCTGAAGACAATTATTATAGAATTGTTGATCAATATTGTCTAATACATTATTTGCTTTTTTGTCGTTCTCTGATTCATTTTCTTATTTGTCGACAGTCATTCTAGGGTACAACATATCATTAAAGTGTATATACATGTATGAATGCATGTATGTATGTATAATATTCACCTCGACAGCTAGGCTCATGTATACTGCAATAAGAAAGGCAATCTTGAAACACATTAGCGCTTTTATTAATGTAATTTTGTCTTATTTTAATTACAAATAAACAACTACTTAAATATATTTCAAATGAAAGTTTATATCATGCAGAAACATGGTTTTACCACAAAAATAAAGCTTGTGTTCTTACTTCGTAAGAACTGAATCTAAACTTTTTTATACATAGACTCATAGACTTATATAGACTTAGCAATGTCCTATGTAGCTTATGGCTTATATAGACTTAGTAAAGCCCTGTGTAGCCCAACACAAACAACATTCAATTTTAAATCTTCTTCTTCTCGCATTTTCCATCAAAGAAACGTCCCTGTGGGTTGGCCTCTTCGACGGGAACGCATGTGTATTCAGGGCCACATTTGCCGCGTCTATTCCAAATACCCCCACAGTTCTCTCCGGGACCCTGGAATTAGAATAGGAAGCTTTCCGTAAATTCTGGGAATTCGACAGTCGTCGATTAAAGACCAGTATAGAATTTTGGAACTTCAAGAAGAGCCTTAAATTGGAGAACAGATATTTCTGAAGAAATCCAACACAGAGCGAATACAACATAACATAAATGAAACCAAGAAATTAAATTGTAAGCAGGCCATAGGCCTAATGCCTAAAATTTTAGGTACGGGTGCTATTGCAGAAATATAAGACAGAAAAATATATTGCAAAATAGACCCCCAAAATGAATGATCTATCCTTAAAGAACATCTCTCTTTGTCATAGGAGTCAATCAAAGTTACCAAAGAAATAATTTTAACCAGGTTGTTTACCTTGGCACAGGCGTCACAGCAATTGCAAATATCTGTAGTGACCCCGTAAGGGCAGTCAGACAGGGTCAAGTTCCCTTTTGGGCACCGAGCCTCGTCTCTCTGGCAAGGGATGCACCGCAGGGCATGGGTACTGGAAAGGATAAAAAGGAAAGGGTACACGTGGAGTAAAAATATGCAAAAGAGTTGCATGAAGATGAAAGGAATAAGGAAATGATAAAACAAACAGTTTACAAACATGACTGTGGTGTTGCAAGAGTTAGTGTGACTTTGAACAACAAGAAAATGCAACATGAACAATGAAAAATATGAACAAATGTGAAAATGAAGGAATTACAGATAAAAATAAATACTGATTTAAATGCATTATGTCTTTAATTTCATCCTGTTTATATATATTATATATATATATATGTTTATATATATATATATATATATATATATATATATATATATATATATATATATATATATATATATATATCCTTACCTTCCATATTATATATTTTTAAATCCCTTACCTTCCAATTAGAACCACCCTTAAAATGATCTTAAAAATGATCTTAGGCACGCCGTCCTTAACTTTCAAATTAGACCCACCTTCAAAATTATTTTAGGCTCGTCTCCCTTACCTTCCAATTAGACCCGCCTTTATAATTATTTTAGGCTCGTCTCCCTTACCTTCCAATTAAACCCCCCTTTAAAATTATTTTAGGCTCGTCTCCCTTGCCTTCCAAATTAAACCCACCTTTAAAATTATTTTAGGCTCGTCTCCCTTACCTTCCAATTAGACCCGCCTTTATAATTATTTTAGGCTCGTCTCCCTTACCTTCCAATTAAACCCCCCTTTAAAATTATTTTAGGCTCGTCTTCCTTGCCTTCCAAATTAGACCCACCTTTAAAATTATTTTAGGCTCGTCGCCCTTACCTTCCAATCACACCCACCTTCAGTTAACTTTAGACTAATCATCCTTGCCTTCGAAATTAGACCCATTCTTCAAATGACTTTAGGCCTGTCTCCCTTACCTTCCAAATTAGAACACCCTTTAAAATTATTTTACGCTCGCCGCCTAACTTTCCAAATTAGACCAACCTTTAAAATGATTTTAGGCTCGTCTCCTTTACCTTCCAATTAGACCGACTTCAAATGACTTTAGGCTCGTCTTCCTTACCTTCCAATTAGACCCACCTTTAAAATTATTTTAGGCTTGTTTCCTTTGCCTTCAAATTAGACCCACCCCTTCAAAATCATTTTAGGCTCGTCATCCTCACTTACCTCCCGATCAGACAACACACTGAAGCGATTGCAACCAAAATCTTGAAATCCATCTTCAACCTTTAGTCTATATGTCCTTTCACAGCACAGAAGCGACCTAACTTGCAACTAACACTTGCAACTGACAGACTCATGATGCTGCCTCTTTATTTATACCTGTGATAGATCTGTTGTCTTTACAACTTAAAAAAAAAAAAACATTGGGTCATAACAAACCAGCTTCCAAGGCGTCAGAGAAGGCGCAGAAGGCTCAGTTTGGTATCTTCGAAGCACACAGAGTGACTCTAAATGATTCTTGTGCCTCCGCGACATTTTAGGATAAGCCGGGGTAAACCCAGGCAGTCGTGGTTACCAAACGCCTCAACATTAGGAAGCAAAGCAAAACTTTGGGTTTAATTTCTGGTTTAATTATGTCGAAAAGAGCTGGAATTGTTAGAAATAGTAATTGTTTTTCATTTTGCGTTCAAAAACGATCAATAACTGGCGATGAAGGAGAAATATAATGCTCTCTCTCTCTCTCTCTCTCTCTCTCTCTCTCTCTCTCTCTCTCTCTCTGTTACGGGAAAAACCCTTGTTATCATTACGTGACTTTGCTTACGACATGCGAAAAGACTCATAAACAAATATAATCTACAAAACCACACAAAACACAGAGACGAATACTGTAACTGTAAGAATGGACAATAACCAACAAACACACGAACATTATATATGAACCTTATGGCTTACGGTTATAACTTAAGCAGGTGGATTACAGCAACAGTGGAATATTCCAAAAATGGCTGGAGACATCGGCCTAGGAATCACGACCTAAGTTTGAAAGAGCATCAGTTACTGAAGAAAAACTTGTGTGTTTTTAGAGTTCAGCTTCTTCTAGGCCTAGAATTTAATAGTATACTGATTAACTGAGTGGATAAAGCAATACAGGATATTACAAATCGCGAATTTTTAAAGAATTAAGAAATCCAAAGTTACATTAAGTTTTTACTTATAACTCCAATGGCACTTTCACTCCCAACTTCCAATGTTCAGTTAAATGCAGTACTTACTGTAAGTAGCTAACGACAGTGCCACTCGGACAAACAACTTCCAGAGTGCAAATTCAATAAATTACCTAAATAACAAAGAAAAACAACCGTTAGGAAATGACGTAACGGAATTCATTAGCGCATGAAGGAACCACTGAAGGAAAATCGGAGGCTATTACGACTGACTGGCGTTGATGATTATCAAGGAAGTTTCCCAGAGATTGTGCATTGCACTTTTTTGCTCTTTAGTTGTAAGATATCAACCCTATATTACAAAATTCCCCTGAATATTTTACAGCGCGTTGCACTGGAATTCTTTAATATAGTAGAAGTATTTTCAATCTTCAGTTTACCTTAGGCCTATAACAAACTGGCTCACCTAGACTGAGCTTAGACTCATAATCCTGGATTCAATCTTTTGGGGGTGCCTGGAACTTCGATATGAAGAGGCTGGAAAAATCAGTATTAAGGCAAGGGAAAACTGCAGTATCTACCATTTTTCTCAGTTTAGTATTTTTGCAGACACTGCATTCTTCCATTTTAGGGCAGAATTATCATGGAGGGTCTCCAGACAGAGTGCGTTGCACTTTCTTGCTCTTGAGTTTAAGAACAGAATAGAATAGAATACAGAGTTTAGGCCAAAGGCCAAGCACTGGGACCTATGAGGTCATTCTCCTTAGCTGAAGACAATGATTACAGAATTGTTGATCAATATTGTCTAATACATTATTTGCTTTTTTGGTGTTCTCTGATTCATTTTCTTATTTGTCGACAATCATTCTAGGGCACAACATATCATTAAAGTGTATATACATGTATGAATGCATGTATGTATGTATAATATTCACCTCGACAGCTAGACTTATGCATACTTCAATAACAAAGGCAATCTTGACACACGTTAGCACTTTTATTAATGTAATTTTGTCTTATTTCAATTACAAACAAATAATACTTAAATATATTTCAAATGAAAGTTTATATCATGCAGAAACATGGTTTTACCACAAAAATAAAGCCTTGTTTTCTTAAACCGTAAGAACTGAATCTAAACTTTTTATATATAGACTTATAGACTTATATAGATTTAGCAATGCCCTATGTAGCTTATGGCTTATATAGATTTAGTAAAGCCCTATGTAGCCCAACACAAACAACATTCATTTTTAAATCTTCTTCTTCTTCTCGCACTTTCCAATGATGAAAGGTCCCTGCAGTTTCGTTTCAGTGGTGGGAACGCAAGTATATTCAGGGCCACATTCCCCGAGCATGCTCCACACACCACCACAATTCTCTCCGGGACCCTGGAATTAGAGTAGGAAGCTTTCCGTAAATTCTGGGAATTTGACAGTCGTTGATGAAAGATTATTATAGAACTTTGGAACTTCAAGAAAAGCCTTAAATTGGAGAACAAATGTTTCTGAAGAAATCCACCACTGACCGAAGAAGAAGAAGGAGGGAGCGTGAATCTCAGAGAGTGTAGACCTATGTGGATTTCTTCAAGTGTGTGTGTGTGTGCGTGCGTGTTTCCACAATTTCATAATCGTGAAGCAGTACTGAATATGCTTTACTTTTAAAGTCTGAACTCGTCAGGTTTGAGTTTACTTTCTCAAACAGAAAACAGGTTTTAGTAAAGTGATAACTTGGTTCCATAAGTCTAGTTGACAGTTGTACACAATTAAGCCCATTAGTTTTAAATTAAGTTACAAACACCCTCATTAGCCTAAATTATAGTTTATTCAAAAGATTCTACATGAATTATACCAAAATTCTCTACTTGATACTCTGAAAAAAAAAGAGAAGGAATTCTGTTCTGAAAAAGGCGACCTCTGTTTGGGATAAGTCTAGACATTTTGAGCAAGTTTCCTCCACTCAGGATGCCGTTGTGACTTCATATCCTTCTACGAAACATGAAAGTTCACTTATTAATCATTGCAGGGGGTCGTTTTGACTTCATCTTCTTCTATGAAGCACGAAAATCCATTCATTAGATCATTATAGGAGAATTCTCCATGATGTAAGAGAGGGTGTGGTTTCAATTTAAACTAAATAACCCACGCCCACTTGGTTGCACCATTACTTGGATAGACGTTGCTAAAATAGCACTGGGATAGTACAGATGAGTATGAACTATGAAATGAATAAATAATGCTGCTGTATATTACAGCATAACAGTCTCCCTTGAGGATGATGCACAACTGGAACCTCAGAAGTTCAATCGAAGATGCATCGCATTAATACCCTAAAACAATTCTCCTTGTATTTTGATAATTTACTTACATTTTTGTTTATTTATTTATTAATTTTTTTAATTTATTTCTTCTATTCAAATAACTAATTTCATCTTCCTGTATTCTCCATTACCTTCTGTTACTATTCTCAGATGAACACCATATTCTTTGGAAGCTTGAATTTAGAGTCAGTGGCCCCTGTGGGCCTGTTCGCTATGAATAGGGTTCATCTTCTGAATAATAATAATAATAATAATAATAATAATAATAATAATAATAATAATAATAATAATAATAATAATAATAAGTGAAACCTCTTATAGCCAAGAAATGAAATTTTCAGCTAGTCATAGGCCTATCACCAACAACTTTAAGAACTGATGCTTTTGCAGAAATATCTCATCTGCCTGCAAAATCTGTTGCAATAATAGAGCAATTATATATTACAGCATAACATAAATCTAACCCCTTATAACCAAGAAACAAAATTGTAGGCTGGCCATAAGCCTAGTGTCTAAAACTTTACGAACTGACGCTATCACAGAAATATGGATGTCATCTGACTACAAAAATCAATTATATACAGCAAAAGTCCCCATTGTGTAACACAACATTACGTAAATGAAACCAAGAAATTAAATTGTAATCAGGCCATAGGCCTAGTGTCTAAAATGTTAGGTACTGACGCTACAGCAGAAATATGTGACAGAAAAGTCTATTGGAAAAATAGGCCACAAAATGAATGATCTATTCCGAAAGAATATCTCTCTTTGTCACAGACTCATTCAAAGTTGTTAAAGAATGAAATTTAACCATATTGTTTACCTTGCTACAAACATCACAGCATCCGCAGATGTCTTTAGTGACCCCGTAAGGGCAGTTGGACAGGGTCAAGTTTCCCCTTGGGCACTTATCTCTCTGGCAAAGGCCACACCAAACGGCATGGGTACTGAAAAGAATAAAAAGGCAAGGGGTAAATGGAAAGAGAAAATATGCCAAAGAAGTGCATAAAGAGGAAAAGAATAAGGATATCATGAGTGATGCAATACAAGAGTTAAAGTACTTAGGCACAGCAAGAAAATGGAACACGAACAATAGAAAATAAACAAATCTGAAAGTAAAGGAACATGAGGAAAATAATTTTGATACATTGTATATGTCGACAAATAAACAGTAGTGAATTGGATGATATCACGCAAAATGCTGTCATTTTAAAAGTTGGTTTAGGCTCGTCGCCCAGGATTTCCAGTTGGAATCATCTCTTTTAAAATTACTTCAGGCTCGCCGTCTTTACCTTTCAGTGGGATTCAGCCCTTCAAATTACTTTAGGCTTGTTACCTTTGCCTTTCCAATCAGACCAACCCATTCCAATTATCTTAGTTCGCCACCCTTACTGATTCATCTCTTCGAATTACTTTAGGCTCGTCTTACCTTCCGATTAGATTCACTCCTTCAAATTACTCTAGGCTAGTCGCCCTATCTTTCAAAATTAGACCCACCCTTCAAATTACTTTTGGGCTCGTCTTTTTTCCAATTTGATTCACCTCCTTCAAATTACTTAGACCTTCAGGGGATTACTCAGGCTGGCCTATCATTCCAAAATTAGACCCACCCATCAAATTACATTAAGCTCGTCGCTCTTACCTTCCAAATTAGACCCACCCTTTTAAGTTATTTTAGGCTCGTCATCCTCACTTACCTCCCGATCAGACAACACACGGAAGCAATAGCAAGCAAAATCTTGAAATCCATCTTAAACCTTCAGTCTATTTGCCCTTTCGCAGCGCAGAAGCGACCTACAGTGAAAGACTAGAACTTGCAACTAACACTTGCAATTGACAGACGCATGATGCTGCCTCGTTATTTATACCTGTGACAGATCCGTCGTCTTTGCAGCTTGAAAAAATAATTGCACTCATAACAAACCAGCTTCCAAGGCGTCAAAGGAAGGTGCAGAAGGCTCAGTTTGGTGTCTTCGAAGCACACAGAATGGCTCTAAGTGAATCCTTTTGCGCAGCGATATTTTAGGATAAACCAGGGTAAATCCGGGCAGTCCTGGTTACCAAACGCCTCAACATTAGGAAACAAAACTTTGGGTTTAATTCTTGGTTTAACTTCTGGTTTAATTACGTCGAAAAGAGCTGGAATTGTTAGAGATAGTAATTGTTTTTCATTCTGCGGTCAAACTGTCGTTCTGACGCAAGAAAGACGATAAAAAACTGGCGATGAAGGAGAACTATAATGCTCTCTCTCTCTCTCTCCTTCGGGCCAGCCCTAGGAGAGCTGTTAATCAGCTCAGTGGTCTGGTAAAACTAAGGTATACTTAACTTTTCTCTCTCTCCTCTCTCTCTCTCTCTCTCTCTCTCTCTCTCTGTTACGGGAAGAGCCCTTGTTATCATTACGTGACTTCGCTTACGTGATACGTAAAGACTCATAAATAAATACATATAATCTACAAAACCACACAAAACACAGAGACGAATACAGTAACTGTAAGAATGGACGATAACCAACAAACACACGAACATTATATATGAACCTTATGGCTTACGGTTGTTACGTAAGCAGGTGGATTACAGCAACGCTGGAATATTCCAAATATGGCTGAAGACATCGGCCTAGGAATCACGACATAAGTTTGAAAGAATTTCAGTTATTGAAGCAAAAACTTGTGTGTTTTTAGAGTTCAGCGGCTTCTCGGCCTAGAGTTTAATAGTTACTGACTAACTGAGTGGATAAAACAATACAGGATGTTACAAATCGCGAATTTTTAATGAATTACGAAATCCAAAGTTAGGATAGATTTTTACTTATAACTAATACGGCACTTTCATTCCCAACTTCCAATGCTCAGTTAAATGCAGTGCTTACTGTAAGTAGCTAACGACAATGCCACTCGGATAAACAACTTCCAGAGCGCAAATTCAATAAATTACGTAAATAACAAAGAAAAACCACCGTTCGGAAATGACGTAACGGAATTCATTAGCGCGCGAAGGAACCACTGAAGGAAAATTGGAGGCTTATTGGGACTGACTGGCGTTGATGATTATCAAGAAAGGTCCCCAGAGATTGTGCGTTGCACTTTTTTGCGCTTTAGTTGCGAGATATCGACTGTATATTGCACAATTCCTCATGAATATTTAAGAGCAAGTTGCAATGGAATTCTTTACTATAGTAGCAAGTATTTTCAATCTCTAGTCCACCTTAGTTTGCCTTGATTTCTAAGGCCTATAAACTGGCTCACCTAGACTGAGCTTAGACTCATAATCCTGGATTCACTATCTTGGGCGCCCTGGAACTTCGATATGAAGAGGCTGGAATGATTCCAGTAGCGAAAATTAGATTCCGGATTCTACAGCTAGATACAACATCCTGATAGAGTACATAGGCCTAAGAGTTTGAGCCTACGATAGTCTCTTATCATCCTGGATTCACTCTCTGGTCGTCCTGGAATCTCGATGTTGAGAAACTGGAATTCTTCAGCAACGAAAAATCACATTATGCTTCCTAATCGGATTCTACAGTTCCATACAGCAAACTGAGAGTACATAGGCCTAAGTGTTGGAGCCTATTACAGTCACTAAACTGAATCTACAGTTATATATGTATAACCTGATAGAGTACATAGGCCTATGTGTATGAGACTACTTTAGTCTCCAGTCCACAATCACTAAACCTGAAGGCAGTCAAATTCCTTAAGTATAATAAGTGTTATAAGCAAAAAGAGGCCTGTTGTGGACCCTCTAGACTCAGGTAGCCTACAGAAACCTAGACCCATAATCACCTATGGCCTAGGCCTACTGAAACCTTATCATGGCGAGTTCTCCGATAGAGCTAGTACGACTTTGACCTCTTGGAGGTCAGAGTGAAAAGATAAGAGGTTTATTGAACTTCAGAGGTCGTACTTAACATCTTTGAACTTCACGTAATGGCGGGAATAGTAACTTCCTTGTTGAAACGACTACCTGGTCGTTTTTGTCGGTCCTTGAAGAGGACACCGTTCCTTGTTGAGAGAGAGAGAGAGAGAGAGAGAGAGAGAGAGAGGACACCGAGAGAGAGAGAGAGGATTGCCTTGAGAGAGAGAGACAAGAGAGAGAGAGAGAGAGAGAGAGAGAGAGAGAGAGAGAGAGAAGCAGGCAAAACCCCGTGGGACGCCAACCAGTCATTAAGCGCACGGCGAGATGCGGAAGTGAGGAAAGGCGCTTGCGGTAAATATCCGCATCTGATATCGCCGAAGCTCATCGTGAATGGCTGCTTATGCTGTTCGACACACCCTATTGGTTGGGATGATGTCATTTGCGGAAATGTACCGTCAGCTCAAAAAAAAAAAATAAAAAATATATATTGATATTTTTAAGTTTATTTAAAAGATGAATATACAAACAGTTATGTTTAGGGTAAGCCAATAATAATAATAATAATAATAATAATAATAATAATAATAATAATAATAATAATAATAATAATATCCATGTATACAGATAATAATAATAATAATAATAATAATAATAATAATAATAATAATTCATATGAATCTATACAGAAAAGAGTCGTTGTTAAATTGATAATAATAATAATAATAATAATAATAATAATAATAATAATAATAATAATAATAATAATTATCAAAATAAGTGTATTTGTACAATTGGAAATGCCTAACAATTTACACACACACACACACACACAGAGAGAGAGAGAGAGAGAGAGAGAGAGAGAGAGAGAGGGTTTTCATTCAAGAATATAAAAATAATGTTAAAGGTATCTAGATATATTCATGTCTCAATAAGATAATTAAATATATACAATTATTTAAATACGCATTTTCATAGTTTCATACATACATAAATACATACATAAACACATGCATACATACATACATGCATAAATACATGCATACATCCATAAATACACTTCCTGTTTGACTTAGAGGATTCTCTCGCCTTGACCTCCTTGTTCCAAGATGGAAGAAGAAGAAGAAGAAGAAGAAGAAGAAGAAGAAGAAGAAGAAGTAGAGTCTTTCCCGAGAAATATCTATTTAGTTATCTTTCTTATTTATTTTCTTTATTCCTAATATTGCGAACGATGTGTAGATGCACAGAAGAATAACTTAGAATAAGAGAAAAGTCGATAAAAGTGATTTTGGTGCAGGGAACGAATTGTGAAAATCGTACGGTACAGCTTTAGGCCTATGAAGTCTAGCTGAATATTGCCTAAGATTGCCTAATATTGCTTAATATTGCCTAATATATAAGTGGCCCTATGAACGAAATGTGAGCTATGATTAAATAACACCTAAGCCCTATAAAGAGTGAAAATTATATGGTACAGCATTAGGCCTATACAGTCTAGCCTTAGCATTAGACATGGGTCTAGTGCTAAGGCTAACTAAGATATTGATTACAAAAATATTGCTGATTATTGCCTAATAGAAAAGTGGCCCTACAACGCCTAATATTGCCTAATATTGCCCAATATAATATATAGAGGTGGCCCTACAAACGAAATATGAGCAAAATTCAATATGTAAATAAAAATTGTCCAGTACAGCATTAGGCCTATACTGCCTAGTTTAGGACAACGATTACAGAAATATTGCTGTATATTGCAAACCATAAATTCCATTTTGTAGTTTCCAAAATTCAAATTTCGCCACGAAGAAAAAAACCCCGGTGATTCGAAAAGTATAAAAATGAGAAGCCGAGAGTTTTAGTAACTTCCGTTGATAACACAAGCGAGCGTGAAGCAATTTGGAAAAAAATAAAATTGCTGGTGAGATCTGGTGACGGCCGGCTGCCTGCCATTCCCACGAGAGAGAGAGAGAGAGAGAGAGAGAGAGAGAGAGAGAGAGAGAGAGAGAGAGGAAATCCGGAAACGAGTCAAAGGTGACTCCCAGTGTAACTGCCGCTTGACACCGGATGTACACAAACTTCTTCATTTTTTCTTCTTTTCTTCTTCTTATTACTAGTCTTCTTCTTCTTCTTCTTCTTCTTCTTCTTCTTCTTCTTCTTCTTCTTCTTCCAGTTTAAGAGCTGGCCTTATGCCGGCGCGGAAATCAATCAGATTTGAAAGGACAATACAAGTCTCTCTCACCTGGAATAATAGGTCTAATCTGTAATAAGTTAAATGACTTACTATTGTTGCTGATGGTGACGAGATCTATGACCTTTCCTGTTGTGACGCTAGTTAAATAAAGCAAGGAATGAATGATTGAATAATCTCTCTCTCTCTCTCTCTCTCTCTCTCTCTAAAAAAACGCCGCTTGCCAACTCATTGAGGACCACCTTTGCTTCATCCGGTGCAAACCAGCTTTGATTCTCTCTCTCTCTCTCTCTCTCTCTCTCTCTCTCTCTCTCTCTCTCTCTCTCTCTTGACGATTATCAAACCCAGTTCCTTGAAATCCGTTTGAGGATGATTCATCTGCGCCACCTTTCGGAATGTCGTTGTACGTAACGTATCATTAGTCGCACAATAATTCATTAGTCTCATAATGTCGTTTGTTTATCAGTTTTTGGTGTTGTTTCTCTGCCTTTACAGGACGATATTGTAGACAACAGGTTGTGAGATTATATACAGCAGTTTGTCTTTAGTGTTTGGTGTTGTTTCTCAGTATTTTAAGATAAACAGGTTTGAACTTTAGGTCCGTTTTATAGGTCTAGGGCAAGTCTATGGTGTTACACTGTCACACACTTTACTTCGCTTTTAATACTTATACCAGTCGTTTCCAATGACAATAAACGTCATGGTGCTGTTCCAATGACGTCATATTGATCATCATTCCAGGAACAGCGCGTAAAACATACGCACAAACACACAGACACACACTGGCTCCTCTTCATTCCAGACATTTCTAGTCAAGTCAGTCAGGAGAGAGAGAGAGAGAGAGAGAGAGAGAGAGAGAGAGAGAGAGAGAGACCTCTCCCAGATACCGAGAATAGAAACAACACACAAACTCATAAACACACAAAAGCACACGCAAAAACACACAAACACTCGCTCCTATTAATTCCAGATTCATTTCTAGTCAACCAATCCATTCCAGATTCATTTCTAGCCAAGTCAGAGAGAGAGAGAGAGAGAGAGAGAGAGAGAGAGGGACCTCTCCCAGATAACGAGAATACGAGAATATAGAAAACGCGGTCGCCAAAGCGATGGTGCGTCATGCGCCACAAGTCGCACGTTCTTGAGAATATAAAAAGGGACAACTTTACCGACTCGGCACCAAACGGTAAAAGAAGGACGCTCCTGTGATCCCGAGAAGACCAAGCCAAGCCTTCTTCTTCAGTCCTTCGTGAAGCCCTAAAGGAAGCCTCTGTTGTGGCAGGACGTTTCCCTCAGTCAGTTTCAAGCTGCGTCAAGTGAAGGACTTACTATACTGAAACTGCGTCATGAAGGCTCTTGTGGTAGCGTTGTTCGCTTGTCTGTGCGTCTTTGTCAAGAGGTAAGGAAGGCCCTCTAGGCCTATACGCCTTAGAGCAGTTGTTTTTCTGTTGTTTCCTGCGTGTGTTAAGTGTTGTTTCGTCGTTTATTCAGTATTATACATTGCATAAAAGTGCTGTTTAATTCCTTCATTCTTCAGAAAGGACCTAGGCCTATTTGCCTACAAGTTCACCTGTTCTTCTGTAGTTTCTTGTGTGTTAGTGTTGTTTCGTGGTTCATTTAGCATTTATATATATATATATATATATATATATATATATATATATATATATATATTGCTTAATAGTGTTGTTTCATTCCTTCGTTCATATAACATTACAATTTATATATTGCTTATTACCTCTTTGCCAAGAGGTAAGGAAGGCCCTACTAGGCCTGTACGCCTTAGAGCTGTTGTTCTTCTGTTGTTTCCTCTGTGACTGTGTTAGTGTTGTTTTATTCATTCGTTCATGTGGCATTATTATTTGCTTAGTTCATCCGTGCCTCTAGATACAATAAATAAAAAAGAACTGTTCCAGAAAAAAACAGAAGCTATATAAAAGTGTAGATTTTTATTCTGAAAAAAATTTGTTTTAGATACGATTAAAAGAATGAGATTCAGCAATAATATATATATATATATATATATATATATATATATATATATATATATATATATATATGTATATATATATGTATATATGTATATGTATATATATATAGGTATATATATATATATATATATATATATATATATATATATATATAAACAAAACTGGATAGAGGACCACAATCCTAGGCAAGTTGTAGGATAAACAAGTTCTTGATGAGAGAGAGAGAGAGAGAGAGAGAGAGAGAGAGAGAGAGAAACAGGAAATGATGAAGATAAAAACGAAAAATAAAATAGAGTCGACAAAGGACTTTATTTTGAATACGCTCACCTTGAGCCAAGCTCTAAGCTCTTGAAGCGTTACTGAGCTCTAGAGAGGCTAGAGAAAGCTCGCTTGACAGAGAGGAAACTCGAGAGAGAGAGAGAGAGAGAGAGAGAGAGAGAGAGAGAGAGAGAGAGAAAGGTAGCTCTATGGAGGGGGGAGAGACACAGTTAAAACTTAAAATCGATTGTGAAGTGAAGGCCCGTGTTTGCAAGTGATGGACTTCTGATTGCTGATAGTGAGGAAAAACTGCATAAACTGGTGACAGTGTTTACGTTTTCACAAGAGGAGGAATCACCAACCACTTATGATTTATGCTGGAAAAAAAATATTAAGATTTTAAACTCCATAAATCTCTCATGAAAGCCTAAAAAACAATGACAATTTATATATATTTTTTGTAAGATTATATAACTAAAAGAAAACATGCAGCCAGAATACAATACTTTCTTTGAAAATCTCAATTGCACTCAGCTATTCACTGAAGTATGATTATTGCCAACAACTTTTCAATAAAGTCTAATAATTTCCTTGTCTTTTCCTACAGCACTGAGGGTCTGTCTTGCTACTGCCCGCCAGATGGCTCCGTCTGTCAGCAGAGGAAGTTGACAGAGGTAGAATGCCCTTTTGGGATCATCTTGGACCACTGTGAATGCTGCAAAGTTTGCGCCAAGGTAAATAAAGACTGTGTCTAAATAATTGCAGTGATGTCATAATCAGATGGTGGAAACTTGTTGCATACATATTACAAACCGGTTGAATATATGTCAATGACTTTATTGGTAATCCAGACAACTGTATCATGCGAAAATCCACCACTTGCCTAAAGTTTGTTGTCTGCTTAGAGTTACTGACATGTTACCAACCAGTTGGCCTGTGTCAAGTTGCCAACATGTTGTTAACCTGTTGGTTATATGTGCACAATAAGTTCCCGACATGTTTTTGACCTGTTGGTGATATGTATGCAGTAACTTTCCAACATTTTTTTAACTTGTCGGTGATATGTATGCAGTAAGTTTCCAACATGTTCTTAGCCTGTTGGGGATATGTATCAGTATGTTTCCAACATGTTTATAACCTCTTGGTGATATGTACGCAATAAGTTTCCAACATGTTTTTAACCTGTTGGTGATGTGTACACAATAAGTTTTCAACATGCTTCTAACCTGTTGGTGATATGTACACAATATATTGTCAACACGTTTTTAACCTCTTGGTGATATGTAGGCTATGCAATAAGTTTTTAACATGTTTTTAACCTGTTGGCAATATATATGCAATAAGTATCCAACATGTTTTCAACCTGTTGGTGATATGTATGCAATAAGTTTCCAACATGATTTTAACCTGTTGGTGATTTGTATGAAATAAGTCTCCAACATGTTTTTAACCTGTTGGCAATATGTATTTGATAAGTTGCCAACATGTTTTGATAACATGTTTCATCGAAGTAAGGACGCGTCTTAAGAACGAATGAAATCACATAGAATTTAAGGTATAAACTCATCCTCTGAAATCAACTTAAGGAAAATTCTCTCCATTTCCAGGGACCTGGCGAAGAGTGCGGAGGCCCCTGGGACATCTCCGGAAGGTGCGCCAAGGGATACACGTGCATCCCCAAGCCAGGAGACGAGGAGAAGTACCACTTCAAGGGAAAATGCCAGAAGACTGTTCCCACAAGCCCAGTAGGAGGATCAGTCGACAGTGGGTTGGAGGTGGAGATGCTACAGTAAGATGGAAGCCAAATAGAGTAACCCCTAAGTTATGCCATATTGTAGAATAATACTTTTATACGGGAATAAAGTTACGTGTTGACAGCTTCTGCGTTTTCATGAATCTTTCCTTGGTATTCAGAGCAATGGACTGGAAGTTACGCCATGTCTACGAAGTTATTTTGAATGACTGACGTGTGACTTAGCACTCAAATGTAAACACAATGAGTGCCATCTATAGGACCTTTTCCAAACTAAAAACTTAGAACATCAAAATGGAAAACTTCCACCCAAACTTCCTTTACGGCAAGGTCTCAGGATGATAATTTCATTACAAACAGTCTTAAGAGTTGTGACGCCAGTTGTTAATATCAAATCAATCACTGGCTATCAAGTTACTTGAGGGTATGTCGCAGTTGCCATATACCTGCTATGTGACCAAATTTTTTTTCATGAAATGAAGGTTGGTTAATTTCTTACAAGAAAATAGGCCTATTTTTCTTGTAAAAGTAAACTGAAAATTTGCTAACATGACTTAAGATTTGGCGGGAACAAAGCTAACCATTCGGCAATTTGTTTCGATTTGGTTTAAACTAGAAGCATATTACAGAATAAACTTGGTTTTTAAATTTTTTTCTGCAGAGAAAAACATTATCTCAGAATCAAAAAAGAATTATTAACGAAAAAATCTCGTTTTGTTGATTGTACGTGTTTATATAACCCGACCATAATTATAATCATCCAACTCGCAAAAAGATGGCAAATTCTTTATCCACATTCTTCCAAATAACCAGAACTTCTAAGCCACTGAACTGATATTTTTCAAAATGCGAATGCATTTAAATGTTCCCTTTTTATACCGGTCAACATGAAGGTTCGAAGACACTTCCCAATGAAGTCGTGAAAGTATAAAATATCTTTAAGCTCTCATAGCAACTGCGAAGGCGCGAGCCATCTTTAAAACTAGACCTACACCGAAAAGTCAAACCTTCTTCTTTTCTCTTTTGCCGTTGCTCAGCTGACGTCAGCAGGTTCTTCACCCTGCTAACTTCTCTTCATTATTAGAGGTCACCTTCTCGCTTCTCGAGAAAGCAAGCAAGCAAGGCATATCCAACAAGCAAGCGCTACGTATCTAGACTCCGGGGCGGTCGGGAAGGCGCGGCTTATGATTCAAACAGGTTTCTCAGAGAGTGATCTTTTTTTTTTCTTTTATTTCAGCTTATTTGGCGATGTTCCGTCTTTGCTCATGCGTTTAGTTATACCGAATAATCGTTACAGAGTCAATAAGTCTAGGGGAATATTATGAGGGGGTGGGTGGGGTGGGGATCTCTAAACTATGCTTTCAAAAGACCGCCAAGGTGGAGAGGAATTGTGGTGCATTAGACGCACCCTTCTAAAAAACGCTGTAGGCTGATAAATAATACAATATTACGCTCTATAAAGTACACATAGACTCACTCTCTCTCTCTCTCTCGCACACACACAAACACACACACACACACACACACACACACCCATATGTGCATGCACGTAATGTGTAAATGAGTTCCAAGTGTGACGGAAGTTACGAGACTGAAAAATTCCAATCATGTTCTCGCCCGAGTTAGTCATCCCACTTTTCCCATAAATTGATGATTTAATTAATAAAGGGAATTCACTTGAATCACCCTTGATGGGCGTTGATGACATTAGTGACTTCCTCTCTCTCTCTCTCTCTCTCGTGGGAAAGGAAGATGATGATGATTATTATGATTACGTCATCAGAGTTCTGACATCATCTATTATGCCCTGACATTTTAATATAAACGAAAGGTTAATTAATGTGCAATTTAACCAATGACAGTTGGCTGATGACAATTATTTGCTAGGTGCTTGAGTTTTATTATTATTATTATTATTATTATTATTATTATTATTATTATTATGAGAAATAAGGTTCCAATAACAAGATATTACTGGAACCAGGAGAGTTCACACCCAGACGATTTTTAGAAGGCTTTGCTAATTACTGTTTGAACACACCCTTAGGGGCCATAGGCCTACAAAAAAAAAAAAACCTTATTTTGGCCCGAATGCCATTAAATCAAAGCCTCATTTAAAAGGTGAAGCAAAGTTTCTTTCCTATGAACCGATAGATTCCATGAAACACGAAAATGGCGTCATCAAAAGGGAAGATCAACTCTGAGAGGGTGCTTTAAGGATGAGGCTGTAGGCCTCACACCTCTCTTCACTCTGTAAACAACCTCATTCGACTGACTATCAGGTATACATACACTCCAAATCGGTCAACATATTTATTGAGAAGCAATGTTATCACATGACAAGGAACCTTAGATTTTAAATAGCACATTTGCTTAGTAAATCTGCAAGTGAATAATGAAATGAGAAAATTAATAAAATATTAAAAAATACTAAATAAAAATTAGGAGCAGAATAAAAACAGTCTGAATATTGGTTTACTTGAAATCCAAGATGGCGGACGAGCTACAAAATCTTTGACATTTCAAGACCATCTCATTCCTCTTAATAATCTCCAAAGTACATCAGTTATTAATTCTCTAAGACCAGATTCTTAAACAGAAAGAAATAAACAACAAATTATATATATATATATAAAAAATCACTTATAAACACTCTCAATTCCTCCAGCATCAAGTTAATTGTTTGTTTCTCTCTCTCGTCATCCGTACGATACGCGTATCAAACGGCGTCCGGTCGATACCCGTACCAAACGCGTTCCTTCCTACACGCACCGTCCGGCAGCCTGGAACCGTGGACCACTGACGTCGTTGGACACGCATGCGTAGACTGTCCCGCATGTTCCCAGCATGCCCCAAGGACCCCCGCATTCCTCTCCCTGGCCCTGCAAATGCATAACGGGTTTTCCTCAGTGGTGGTGTGGCGTTCGGAAGGGGGGAATTGCTTGCATTGCAAACGTATTGGCATGTATTGTAACAGTTTTGCTTGCAATGTGACTGTATTTCCAACCAATTTAAATTTTCTAGGATACACAGATTCATTTGCAACATAACTGTATTGCAAACCAATTAAAATTTTGTGTTATTAGGAATTTTGCTTGCAACTTGACTGCATTGCAAGTACACTGCAATGTATTGTAATTTTATATTATACACAGTTTTGCTAATTTTGTATTGTACCCTGTTTGCTAGCAAATTAACTGTAGTGCAAGCACATTGTTATGCACTGCAATTTTGCATTATACTCCATTTTGCAAAATAACTATTGCAAGCAAATTGCAATAAGTAGCAATACAGTATTATGCGCAGTTTTGCTAGCAACATACCTGTAGTTCAGAAAATCGCAATGTATGGCAATGTTGTATATACACAGTTTTGCTTGCGACATAAATATATTGCAAGCAAATTGCCATGTATTGGTACACTCTATTATACCCGCCTTGTCAAATGTAGGACTGAAACTGACTGAAAATATTGTTAAATATAGCGTATTGGCTTAGTTCCATTAATTCAAAACATGAAAATGAAAACTGCAATAAAAAAAGTTTAATGAAACAATAAAAATCTTATAGACCTACGATGGCAAGGTCTCATCTGAGATTCTCCCACTGGTCTAGACTCGTCCCCAACTGCTAATCAATGCCTTCCACAGGTGTCTTACCTTAGCGCAGGTGTCACAGCAACCGCAGATGTCCTTGACGACCCCGTAAGGACACTCAGCTTCTGTCAGCTTGCCCCTTGGACAACCTGACCCGTCAAGGGAACATGGGACACAGGACAGGCCGTGGCTAGTACTAGAAAGAATTCAGAACAAGGGTACACAAGGAGAAGAAATGTAAAAAAAAAGTGTGTACAAGTAGGAGGAATTAACTTTGGAAAGTGGAACTGACTCTGGTTTGTTCCAGGAAGAGTTGTAACTTCCTGTTTTGTATCTTTGAAATGAATTACAAAAGGAAATTTGAGTATTTGTTGACGTCCATGTTGTAACTCCAGGTTAGGCCTACTGTCATAAGAACATTTGGTTTGAAAGCAGAATTTTTCAATAGACATTCTTATAATAAACTTTCCAATTATCGTTTATGTGTTGTTTCAATCACTCATGAAGGCAACCTGTCATTAACTGCCAAAGAAAACTCGAAGAAAACTGTTTTTACCTTTAAAACGTGTTTTTATCAGAATTTATACACCCTACCCCATAAACTTCAGTATAATAGATTTTGATGCTGCTTTTGACCGAAGAAAAGTCTTGTTTTAAATTGTTTTCTTGACTTGAAAGGAAGATACAAACCGTGTTAGATTCTGGGTAGAATTTAATAATCATTTCACGCCACGTGGCTTCATGCCACAATCCGGTTATGTCCGGAAATTTCCACTTATAATTCACACTTATTCAGCGTTATAATTATTATCATTCAATATATACATTATACAACATCAAAACGAACAAAACACAATAATGTCATGTTGACAAAATCGCTTACCTCACTGCGAGAGCGCACAAACCAATGAAGATCGCAACAGCCTTCATGATGACTGAAGAAGAAGAAGAAGAAGCCACTTTGTAATCTACGATGCACACGAGTCGGCTGTCTGTCTCAACTCTTTCTCCCTCTCTCCTTTTTCCTAAGCTATCTATATCTCAAAGAGCCGCGTTTGGGGGTCCCTTTTCACACCGGGCTTCGGTTGGAGGATCACCTATCTCAAGGGCGACTTAGCATCCACTGGCTCGAGGAACTGAGCGCGTCTAGTATTTATGGGTGGTGATGATGATGCTGCCGCATGCAGCTGGGTAGCCGCCGTCGAACAGGTTTTAGGCCGATGTTGCTCATCTG
Source organism: Macrobrachium rosenbergii (assembly GCF_040412425.1). NCBI lineage: Eukaryota > Metazoa > Arthropoda > Malacostraca > Decapoda > Palaemonidae > Macrobrachium > Macrobrachium rosenbergii. The sequence continues at coordinate 1,552,495 of NC_089747.1, read as the reverse complement.
CTTCTTATTCTTTCTCTTCTTCGTCAGAGATTAAAAATGGGCTTTCTTTTGAGTGACGGCAATGCTTTTTAAGGGAGACATCCTTGTGCGTGTTTGAGAAGACTTGCAGAGTCGCTACGAGGGAAGGGAAAGGGCAGTTTTTTTCTATGGCGGGTAATGGCTAGGCCTATTAATCGTATCGTGGTAAACATGTGCATCACCCTTGGGGATGCCGTGAGAACAGACTGATTAACTGATTGCTGGACTGATACACAGACTCATGGAGGACGAAACTATCGGCTTAAGTCGTTTAGAGTCTATTTAACTCATGTTCAGACGAGAGAATGCCCACAAACATCGAATAACAACAAAGATAAAGTGTGGATCTGAACGAGGTAGAGTGAAGCCATAATCAGGACATGACGTGACGTACCAGGGTGACCCGTTCGCTTCGGATTGCATTTGTTTGTTTTTATTTTCTTATAAGCCAAGAAAACAAATCGAATAGAGATTCTTCTTCTTTCAAGAACAGCTACAGATGCCCCTTAACGCATTAAGCTTATAATACCCAACTTGAGATTGATTATTAGTCTATAAAAGGCAAAAACTTAGGATAAGTTCCTTCCTGCTCAACCACTTTTATTTCAATTTATGCCTCTTCGCACTTTTTTTTTTTTAATTTCATCCCCCTTTTTTATACCTCTTTTATAATATTTAGTACCCATGTCCTGTCGTGTCAATTCGGCACGAGAGAGGGGGACGGGGCCCTCTCGGGTGTCCAAGGGGAAATCTGACGCAATTCGGTGTGACTGAGTCTACAACAGCAAGAGAATCGCAGGAACTAAATCATTCATATTTGGATCTAATTTTTTGTTTATTTTGAGAATTTTAAAAGTTTCGTGCATTTCCTTAGTAGGACTACTTTTAAGAGAGAGAGAGAGAGAGAGAGAGAGAGAGAGAGAGAGAGAGAGAGAGAGAGAGAGAGAGAGAGAGAATTTGCTCCTTGCTTAAACATTGGGAGATCAGGAGACTCCACAACCGCACTAAGAAAACAATTGCACATTTTGGTCGTAGCCAAAATGAAACTCCTAGCAAACTGAGCAGTATTAAAGAGGTTTAACATATTTTATACAGTAATATACCATAATAGTTTTATGAAGCTGCTACAAAGGCCACGCCACTTGTAAAGTGCACTTGCGATCAACTACACATATAGTACTAGAGTCTCACAAATTCCAGTACTATAGGATTGCACAACTCAGCAGGAGTATCTAGTTCGTCAGTCTTCTAAAAGAAAACTTAACTTATTTCATCCTGAAACATTTCCTGACAATCACCAACAAATGAATTTCTTGTTTTATATAAGAAGACTGAATCAAAATGAACTCCTAACCACAGGTCTGATTCTCAAAATATGAAGTTAAAGAATTCTGACGTAATTCTCGTCTCGTGACTTGGGTCTGTTCGAATGATAAAAGGAAAAGGTATAACTTCAAAATCTGCTAAAATCACGTAGGTATATAGGCCTACCGCTCATTAACGTCTAGACTGAAATGATGAGTTTAACGTAGGCCTAAGGTGTAAGTACTCACAGTGACAAACTTTAAAAATCTAATGTGTGCAACCAAAGCAACTCAAGGAAAAGTCTTCTTCTTCTCAAATCCTTCGGAAAACCAAACTCCTGTTACGTCACACTATAATAGAAACGCGTAACTGTGGAACATTTAAATAGCTGTCGGCGCGCCTACTTGCTACAGCGCGTCTGAGCGCGCGTAATCTTCGCAGTTTAAGAGAGTATAATTCATAGAGCTTTGGTTTTTCCTAAGCGTTTTGGAATGAGCGTTCTAAGCTCCACAACTCCTTCCTCCTGTCGACCGTTTTTTCGAAAGCACAACACGGCTTCTAGATAAGTAGTCTCTACATATAACGTCCGCTAGCGCAAACGATTAGTACCGCTGGACGCTAGCGCAAACGATTGCGACCGAAAGCTAGCGCAAACGCACGCTATATGCAATCCTCTGGATCGTATTTAGCGGAGCAAAAAACCAGAATAGTCATCCGAGGAACAATATTTTTTTTATCAAAAATGAAAGAAAGATGGAAGTCCAGCATCGTTTGTGGTTTCAACTGAGGCGCCGTTACAAAGACAAAGCCTCTACCCTTAACCTAGGCCTATAAGCAAAGAGGCTTTGCGGACATCTGGAGAATTCCGCAGAGAAAATATACTAAAATATACTTAAATATACTTAAATATACTTAAACAAGTGCAGCCGAAGTGAAATAGAACGAGCGAGGGAGCCGTTTCATGGCCAAACCCAGGCCAAAACCATCACTACAATTACTACTACTGTTCCTGGAATACTCTCAACGGCTCCTTTACATGTTCATGGTTTATAAACAGAAGCCTTGAAATCAGCTGGTTTCTTCATGCGTCTAATGACATTAAACACTGTTAAACCAGTTTGGGACTTAAATCTGCAATTGAAAACATTGTAGTTCCTTTGATATTGTGACTTTTACTGAAGATGCTGCTGTTTTCACTATCAGATACCATAAAAAGTTTGGCTAAATTTGTAAAGTTTTTTCCAAGCTGACATTCTTCCATAAGACACCTGAATAGTTTGACATTGTAGGCCTATGGAGATAAAAAAAAGTGTCTATATTTGTGTTTTTTAGGCTTATGCGTGTCTATTATACTAATTAAAGTACGTTAAACGTTTTGTGATATATATATATATATATATATATATATATATATATATATATATATATTATACACTATGAGCTGAAATATAGCATTAATACTAATATTCAATATGAATCACAAAAATTTTGACTTTTTAATTAATATAAAATAGACGCACATAGGCCTAAAAAACACAAATATAGACACTTTTTTTTTTATCTCTATAGACCTACAATATCAAATTGTTCAGTTGTCTTGTGGAAGAATGTCAGCTTGGAAAAAACTTTTACATAAATGTGTATGTGTATATATATATATATATATATATATATATATATATATATATATATATATATATATATATATATATATATATATATATATATATATACACATACATACATACCCAATTCAGGTACCCGAACAGCTGAAAAATAAGAAAAACGACAAAATATTCATAAAGTTCGTTTTCTATGCGACCCACAGCCTACCCTGACAACCAAGTGAATCATTCTTTTGCGAAGAAGAAGAAGAAGAAGAAGAAGAAGAAGAAGAAGAAGAAGAAGAGGAAGAAGAAGAAGGAGATAATCGGTTACCTTCCTCCTACAACGCACACTTGTCCTTCATGGCTTGCGAAACTCAAGAAGGAACAAGGAAATGATTGAGAACGATTTGATTAAAACGTGTACTAATGGATAGGCTTGTATCAAGGATCTCTCTCTCTCTCTCTCTCTCTCTCTCTCTCTCTCTCTCTCTCTCTCTCTCTCTCTCTCTATATATATATATATATATATATATATATATATATATATATATATATATATATATATATATACTGTATATCTCACCACTAGCTAAGCCTATAAGTCTAACATCCCTAACTGTACCTTGCTAAATGTCCACCAAAAAAAAGAGTGGGCTAGGCCTATAAATTTAAAATCGATCAATCAATAAACAAAAACATGACAAAGAATCCCACAGATTGAATATAACTACTTCTTTCTTTTTTCCGTAAAAACAGAAGACTCTTTTACGAAAAGCAATACGTATGAAACAGACAAGTTTCCCAAAGGTGACCTTCAGATTAGTGCATAGCCTAGACGTCGTTGTTAGATACGAAGAGAATAAAAAATTCAATCGCATTAAGATTCGCTCCGCTTGCTCCCAAGTTACCTTACGTCATTCTGCCGTTTGAAAAATGTTGCCTAACGTCAATTTCCAACATCTTTAGAATTTTTTGTCGTTACGTATGAAGAGAATAAATACGTTTACGATTTCAGTCAGCGTCAAGTTTCATTTTAACATAGAAGCATAGACCTATGCTCCAAAGTTCCTTGCGCTTCGCTTGACCAAGTTATCTTACGTCAATCTGCCATTTAAACGTTGCCTGACGTCAATTTCCAACATCAATAGACGTTGCTGATGTCAGATATGACGAGAATAAGTACGTCTTAGATTCCAGTCATCGTTAAAATTTCATGTCAACGTAAAAGTATAGACTTATGCGCCTAATTGTTTAACTTTATGCGCATCTCGGAATGCATTGTTTTGGTGGATGCGTTTGCTTCGGCTTAAGAACGTTGCAGTCATGTTTTTCACTCGATAATACAGACTCATGCTGTCATATCTGTCTATTTAAGGTTTATACTAGTAAATAATAATTTTACAATCTAATTCACCGTTTTTAACCAAAACGTGACGGTTTATCGTGTATAAGTGACTTTGATAGAGAAGAAACACCACTTCATGACGTAAGGCGCGGAACTGTGACTATACGAAAACCCCTCTATCTCTGGCTTCCTAATAGCGAAATTGCTTTCCTACTTCATACGTTCAAGAGCAACAGAGGCCAGTGGGACGGGTAGCCTGAAGAGAGAGAGAGAGAGAGAGAGAGAGAGAGAGAGAGAGAGAGAGAGAGAGAGAGAGATTATGAGCCTTGATAATCAATTTTCATCGGCCTAAACATTCCCCATAACATCTTGAATGCATCTTGACGTCTTACAAGCACCTCGAAATCATCCCAAAAAAAGCATTACTGGGCAAGTTGTTAATAACAACAGTGAAAATAACACTGATCCTATATTAATACAAAAAAACAGTACAATAACTGTAATGTTGACGTGTCAAAACTTCGGTATATGGTCTCAAGTGTACAATGCAAAGGGGGAAAACTATGTCATTTTTTCAAACGGGACTGATCATCGCACTCAATATTGCGGATCTCAAAGGCAAGAATTGGGGAGACATGGGAAAATTCAGCCACAGTCAAGGAATTTTTAAGAAGCTCTCGGCCAAATGAACAGGGAGTTGAGGGAGCGGGTGGAAACATGGCGGCCTCAGCAATACCTCAAGGGAGTAAACGGTATCATGGAAGCCTCGGTAGTACCCGGGGGAGTATACAGTATTGCGGAAGTCTCATGAGTACTCCAGGGGAGTAAATATTATTGCAGAGGCCTCAGGAGTACTCTGAGGGGAGTAAACGATACTGTGGAGGCCTTAAGAGTACTCTTGGTGAATGGCCAATAATGCAGAAGCCTCGGGAACACTCCGGGGGAGTAGACAGTATAGTGGAGGCCTCAGGAGTACTCCAGGGGAATCAGCAGTATCACAGAGGCCTTAAGAGAAGTCATGGGGTTAAACATTACCTCGCAGACCTCAGGAGTACTCCGGGGGAGCGGACAGTACTGCGGAGACCTCAGGAGTACCCCAGGGAGGTGACTGGAACCGGTCTACAAGTATAAAACTTGCCCCTCCCGAGGGCGTGGGTACTTCATATCCTGTTGGCCGGATTATGCTTGGATTCTACTCCTAGTGCGAACGTAGCCGCAATGGGGAAGAAATGAATATTAGGTAGATGTATATACGTTCCATGGCTTTATAATTCCATTAATTTCGATGACGTTTTGATTCCATTTGATTTTCCTAAATCAATTTTGACGTCTAACATTCCTGCCACACTCTTTCTCTTCCGCGATTGAGAGAGAGCTTTGGCAAAGGAAGAAGAAGAAGAAGAAGAAGAAGAAGAAGAAGAAGAAGAAGAAGAAGAAGAAGAAGAAGAAGAAGAAGAAGAAGGAGAAGGGACATATAGGCTTCAGTAACTGAGGTCATGACTTTAGTGATACAAAGTGCCACAATTCCAGGATTTCCAGTGCCAGAAGAGATGAAGACGAAAGGTGGTCCACAGGAATCATAATAATGTCTTTGAAGAGAAGAAAAGGTAAAATATATTTGGAGAATCGGGTCGTTTTGATTAAGTAACAGAAAGAAGTGGTTTCAAGAACATACCCCTGACGCCATTGGCTTTAGGAATATATAGGCCTAGCAGCATAGGCTTCAGAAATGTAATTCAAAGAACGTATCCCTTGCACCACTGGCTTCAGCCTAACAGCTTAGGCTTCAGAAATGTAATTCTTGCAATGTTGACCTCAAAATATAATCCTGTAAGTTATAATCCAGAGAACTGAAAACTTGAAGTCTGAGGGAGCTTTTGAATCTCAGCCTTGGAGCCTAAATTTTCAGTTTAGCATCCAAAGTAAGATTATACACACCTCAAATACGACACGTATAAATTGAACCTTTCATTCAGAGTTTCACACGAATGTATGAAAAAAGTAAACAACATTATTTGAGGAATGCATGAAGAAGTAAAACACCATTATTTGAGGAACCAGTTTAACTTAGAAGCTAGACAAAATATTTCCCAAATCTCACTGACATGCAACGCGTATCTGGCCACGGCTGACCGAGAATCTTTTCCTCATTCAATATTCATCTCACTGCATCCCCAGACTGATGAGTAAGCGAACGTACATTATTAGCAGAAGGACCCTAATCACGTAGTAGTCTAATAAAAGGTATATATAAGTTATGAGCCATCAAGGTAACCTTGAAATGAGTTGAAGGCCAACAGGTATCTGCGAATCAACATGATTCTCTCCCAACGGCTACATGAAAGATTTATGTGTTTGGATCGTATTCCTTTTCTTATCTGGACACTATTTTTATTCACCTATTCATTTTCTTATGTTTTCTTGGAAGAATGACGTTTCCAAAATCCTTCATTCCAACTTAAGGCTAAAAGTCAAACGGCGAGGACACCAAGAATCGACCTTAGGTACGCCAGGACTACTTCATTTTTTTCTTTTATTCTATCCAGTTCTTAGAGACGGGTTCCTTACCCCTTATATATAAAAGGTTTGGTTGGTCGTGGGGCGAGCCAGTGTTTCCTCGACTCCCTTGGAAGTGAGACATCTCGATTTTAGCGAACTTATTTTCCAGTTTTTTGGGGGAAAAATGAATCGGTTCAGTTTGATAGCTGTGGCTGTGTTGTGTTTTGCAGTAGTTCAAGGTAAGTGATTTTATATATATTTTATATATATATATATATATATATATATATATATATATATATATATATATATATATATATAAATATATAAATATATATATAGTCAGGTGAATGTGGTCATAGAGAGAGAGACAGAGAGATAGAGAGAGACATTAAAGACCAACTGTTTCCTTTTCAGTACGTGGGGTCTCTCCTGTCCTTGTTGGGATGCCAGACCCAACTGCAGGGAACTGAGCGACTCCGTTTGTCCTTATGGCTTGACAACAGACGCCTGCGGTTGCTGTCCAAAATGTGTCAACGTGAGTTCTGACAATTTTTCTCTTTATGAGAGTTTCTGGAACTTTTCTTAAAGGTTCTAACACTTTTTAAATTTTTTCTAAAGTTCGTAACACTATTTTTTTTAAAATTTCGAACACTTTTATGTTTCTACCACCTTTTTAAAACTTTCTAGATTTTTTTTGAAAATTTCTAACACTTTTTTAAAGTTCATAACACTTTTTTTAAAGTTTCGAACACTTTTTTAAAGTTTATAACACTTTTTTAGAAGTTTCTAACACTTTTCAAAGTTCATAACACTTTTTAAGGTTCTCAAACTATTTAAAAGTTTTTAACACTTTTTAAAGTTTCTAACACTTTTTAAAATTTCTAATACACTTTAAAGTTTCTAATAATATTTTAAAGTTTCGAAGACTTTTTAATGTTTCTAACACTTTTTTTAAAGTTTCTAACACACTTTTAAAGCTTCCGACGCTTTTTAAAGTTTCTACTAGTTTTTATTAGTTTCCAACACCTTTTCTTGAACGTTTCTAACAATTTTTAAAGTTCCTAATTATTTTTAAAACTTTCTGAAACTTTTTAAAAGTTTCTAGCACTTTTTAAAGATTCTAACACTTTTTTAAAAGTTTCTAGCACTTTTTTCTAAGACTTTAAAAGTTTCCAGTATTTTAAAGTTTTAACACTTTTAAAAGTTTCCAGCACTTTTAAAAATTTTGAACACTTTTAAAAGTTTCCAAACTTTAAAGTTTCTAACACTTTTTTAGTTTCCAGCACTTTTTATTTAAGTTTATAACACTTTTCTAAAAAGTTTCCGGCACTTTTTTTGAAAGTTTCTAACATGCTTTTTAAAGTTTCCAGAACTTTTAAAACTTTCTGACACTTTATTTGAAGTTTCCAGAACTTTTTAAAGTTTCTAACACTTTTAAAAGTTTCCAGCACTTTTTGAAAGTTTCGAACACTTTTTTAAAAAGTTTCCAAACTTTCTAGCACCTTTTTAAAGTTTCCAGAACGTTTTAAACTTCCAGCACTTTTTTAAAAGTTTCAAGCACTTTTTTGAAAGTTTCCAATGCTTTTTTAAAGTTTCCAGCACTGTTTAAAGTTTCTAACACTTTTTTAAAGTTTCCAGCACTGTTTAAAGTTTCTAACACCTTTTTAAAAAGTTTCCAGCACTGTTTAAAGTTTCTAAAACTTTTCAAAAAGTTTCCAGCACTGTTTAAAGTTTCCAACACTTTTTAAAATTTTCCAGCACGTTTAAAGTTTCTAACACTTTTTTAAAGTTTCCACCACTGTTTAATGTTTCTAACACTTTTTTTAAAGTTTCCAGCACTGTTTAAAGTTTCTAACACTTTTTTAAAGTTTCAGCACTGTTTAAAGTTTTAACACTTTTTAAAGCAGAACTTTTAAAGTTTCTAACACTTTTAAAATTTCCAGCACTGTTTAAAGTTTCTAACACTTTTCTTAAAAGTTTCAGCACTTTTAAAAAAGTTTCTAACACTTTTTTTTTTAAAGTTTCCAGCACTTTTTTAAAGTTTCTAACACTTATTTTTTTCAAGTTTCCAGAAATTTTTAAACTCTAACTTTTTTTTAAAGTTTCCAAATTTTTTTTAAACTCCTAGCACTTTTTTTTTTTTAAAGTTTCCAGCACTTTTTTTTAAAGCTTCTAACCCCTAAACTGGAATAAAAAAAACCGTAGTATTCTTTGATAGTACAATAATTTGATGTTACAGTGGGACAATAATTTCGACTGGAATTATAATTTCGGCTGGAACAATAATTTGACTGGAACAATAATTTGGACTGGAACAATAATTTAGACTGGAACAATAATTTAGACTGGAACAATAATTTAGACTGGAACAATAATTTAGACTAGAACAATAATTTAGATTGGAACAATAATTTCAACTGGAACAATAATTTAGACTGGGACAATAATTTCGACTGGAACAATAATTTAGACTGGAACAATAATCTAGACTGGAACAATAATTTAGCCCGGAACACAAACGTACATAGGATTTTTTGATTCTAAAGAACACTGTCCAGCATTAATTTTCTATCTTCCCAGAAAACCATTTATACCTAAAAAAACATTTTACTGAATTCAAATACCATTATTACACCCTAAATTCAGTGACATAATCCAAAGGAAATGCTTTACCTAAATCAAATAAATCTTATTGTCTAAAATATTAATCTCAGGCTAAAAAAATATGAGGGATTTTTCAATTAGCCTTCTAATCCTATTTCAACGCAGGGTCCCGGAGAGGAGTGCGGAGGCCCCTGGAGGGTCCACGGGCCCTGCCCTGATGGATACGCCTGCGTGGAGAATCCCGAGGGACAGAAGACGGGAATTCGGGAGATATGTAAGAAGGCAGAGAGTGCCGGGCCCCAGTGAGATATGTGTCTTTTTTGTTAAAGGTCAATAAAATGTCCTTTTTTGTAGTACTGTGTGTTTCATGTTCCTGTTGATTCAATGTTGGTTTAATATTTATATCTTCCGGATCAAGGTCAAATAATGACCTCTTAGCACTGCACCTTTCATAAATAAATAAATAAATAAATAAATAAATAAATAAATAAATAAATAAATAAATAAATATGTATATATATACATAGATAGTGCATGTATATGTGTATATATATATAGTATAAATGTATAAATATGTGCAGTAAAATACTAAAGAATATGAAATATCAGTAAATGTATATATATATATATATATATATATATATATATATATATATATATATATATATATATATATATATATATATATATATATATATATATATATATATACAGAATATTTAAAGTACTAAAGAATATGAAATAAAAGTAAATGTATATAAGTATATAATAAATAAGCATATACATAACAGGTAGAAGGAAGAACAAAAATGACAAATAACAAACAAACGCATGAATACAAATAATTACCTAATAACTAAAAACTGTCAAATGGTGATGATTTTTCCCATACGCTCAAACGCGTATTTATAAAAACTCGTATTTCAATACACACACACACACACACACACACACACACACACACGCTCGCACGAGAAAAGAATATTGTCTCTTTCTTATGGAACAGAAATAGTATTATCTCTCACTGAAGGAAAAGAAACAGTATTTTTTTTTCTCTGGGAAGAGAAATAGTATTATATTTCTCTTATGGGAAAGAAATGGTATTATCTCTTGCTTAAGGGAAAGAAATAGTATTATCTCTCTCTTAGGGGAAAGAAATAGTATTATCTCTCGCTTGAGGAAAAGAAATAGTATTATCTCTCTCTTATGGGAATGTATTAGTATTATCTCTCCCTTAAGGGAAAGTAATAGTATTATCTCTCTGTTATGGGAAGGTATTAGTATTATCTCTCCCTTAAGGGAAAGTAATAGTATTATCTCTCTCTTATGGGAAGGTAATAGTATTATCTCTCCCTTAAGGGAAAGTAATAGTATTATCTTTCTCTTATGGGAAAGAAATAGTCTTATCCCTGGCTTAAGGAAAATAATAATAATAATAATAATAATAATAATAATAATAATAATAATAATAATAATAATAATAATAATAATAATATTATTATTATTATTATTATTATATTATTATTATTATTATTGTTGTTATTGTTGTTGTTCAGAAGATGAACCCTGTTCACATGGAACAAGCCCCTGAGAAGTTCCACAGCATGAAGAAGAAGGGTACAGGGGCCATTTCAGCGTCACAGGAGCGGGCTAAAGGTGCTTTGGGCCGTTCTCGGAAAATCCGGTTTGAACGACTATAGAAGTCGCCGGCTAGCAGTTCGTTTCAGTTTCAAGAACCTTAAGGACAAAGTCGAGTGGTTTCAGATTGAACATTCGATCTTATGCACTCAAGAAATGCTTTTTTATAGTTTTCTTTTTTTATATTTTCGCCTAAGAACTTCAAAGATAAATCTGAGTGCCTAAACTTTGAATATTCGATCTTATTGACCCAAGAAATGTTTATTTTTATAGTTCTCTTGTTTGTATTTTCGGCTGGGGGAACTGTGGCACAAAGGAATACTTATACGAGTATATAAAGGCTGCCGGTTCATAGTTGGGTCTAGTTCTTTTTCAGCTCCCGTAAGGAGAGGTCGGCTGAGTCTCAACCGAAGTAGGCTAATTATGAAGGCTCACCTGCTTGTTGCAGTCACCCTGTGCCTCGCTTTCATCCACAGGTAAGTGAGACGTGCTTTCAAGCTGATTTGCACAAGTTTTCGTCAGCGACTCAGGAGTTAAAAGTACGAATGTGACAATAAGCATTGCTCTATCTTTTCTTGGAAGCCACCTGCTGTTAAAAAAATGATTCAATACTGGCAAATATACTTTGAATTTTAATAAAAGCTTCAATTTTTTGTGTTCAATTTTGCAAATCTTTAAAAAAAAAGAGTTGTTCATAATTGTTTTTATTCGGGAACACGTTCCACTCATTTAACCTAACCAAAATATTATCTGTGTTCTCAAAATTATAATTGTTTTTATTCGGAAACACGTACTGCTTATCCTAACCAAAAATATTCCATTGCATTCCTAATCAATTCGTTTAAAAACTTGCTTTCTGAATACACCTGGCGTCAGCTAGATTTAAAGCATGCATTCTTTATCTTTTTCTTATTATTTTTTGGGCAGAATAAAAAAAAAGAACAAGACCATATTATTAGAATTATAAAGTCCCATCGATTTTCGAAAAATCATGTAACCGAGTGACGCCAAATTTTTGTATATTTTCTACAAGACTGTAGTTTACAGAACCTGTTTTATTTCTGATATACATTTATATTAACCTCACAATGTTTACCCTGTTTCCCAGATGAATCCACCATCTAAACTACCATTACTCTGCTTTCTCCAGCTCGTGGAGTTTATCCTGCTCTTGTTTAGACCAGCTGTCAAACATTCCTGTTAAACTCGGAACATTTACCCTGTTTCCCAGAGTAGTCTAACGTCAGAAGCCATTATTACTCTGCTTTCTCCAGCTCGTGGAGTTTTTCCTGCCCTAGTTTAGACCAGTTGCCAAACATTCCTATCAACCTCAGAATGTTTACCCTGTTTCCCAGAGTAGTCCAACATCTAAAACTACCATTCCTCTGCTTTCTCCAGCTCGTGGAGTTTTTTCTGCCCTTGTTTAGACTACGAGCAAGAGAGGAGCAACTGTCCTCCTGAGAAGACGCTGGTGGAGTGTCCCCACGGGGCCACCTTCGACCCTTGCTACTGCTGCCCCAACGCCAGATGCAAAAATGTAAGTCAAGGTCACGATTAAGGGGCCATTCGTCTTGGTTGTTTGGTTGTGCGAGTTCAGAGGTGCATACCAGGCATCTTAATCCTTTCTAGGTCCAAGATTACATGTCAAAAATTGGCAAAAAGTACCTTGAAGTTACTTCATCCATATTCAAGGTCTGATTGGTATAACATTCATCTTAGCTGGTAAATCCGAGTCCATGGGTCTACACCAGACGGCTTATTCCCATTAAAACCTAGCCATAGTTAAGGGACGCCTCTGGTTAAAGGCCTGTGCTGACATATGGCTGGTTAAGTCACCAGCCAACCGCTCGACCAGTTGACACCAAATTTCTAATCTTCTCACTGCAATTACTTAATGATAATTTTAGTTACTGGTTCCTCATTTTTGGGGGGGTAAAACTTGTGTGACTGAAATTGCCGTGGAACATTTGATGTTGATTTGAAGAGAATAACTTAAAATTATCTCTCAGGACATTAACTTTCAAAATTTACTTTCAATTAAATTAAAACCCTTGTTTCAACTCCTTTTAAACCTGTCACCAAAGAGATTCATCTCTCTAGCAGATAGTTATTCTCTTTTACAGTACAAAAGTCCTTCATATTGAGTGCTTATTTCCAATTTAATCATTGATACAACTTCACTATAAATCTGAACAGGACTGGCAAATATATATTTTCCTGGAGATGGCTTAAGAGAAGGCTACAGTAGGTCTATAGCCCTCTGAAGGTAGCTGATTATCCCGTACTTATCAACAAGACGGTGACGTGGAATAGGCCTAAGTTTGTTTCCTGATCAATTGTTGCGATCTTCTTTTGTTTTAACTCATTTTTCTCTCTTTTATCACTTTCTTTTAACTCTTTTTACCTATCATAAGCATTCGCGAGGATATTCAAGAGACTATGTCTTGCCTTCAGGAAATATCTGATGGTATTGCGCTTACGAACAAGACAATGAAATGGAGTAGGCCTAGGTTTGTTTTTCCAGTCATTTACGATTCTCTCTTGCTATTTCTTTGTTTTAATTCCATTTCTTCCTCGTTTCCTTTGCTTTAACTCTCTCAATTCTTCTTTCATGCGCTCGCAGGGCCTCGGAGACAGATGTGGAGGCGATTTCGATCTGGACGGGCCGTGTGGGGAAGAGTTCGTCTGCTTGCCCTTCCTGGAGGGAGACTATCCCGGTCTTTACGAGACCTGTCAGCTTGAGAAGGTAACAACAACAACAACAACAACACAAAAACAACTGTAACAACAACAGCAGCAGCAGCAGCAACAACAGCAGTAGCAGCTGCGCAAGGAGGGAGAAGCAACCCTAGACCTAAGCCCTAACGGTGCCAGCGTAGAAAACCACGGCGGGAGAATTTCGAGATGTGTCAGCTTGAGAGGGTAACATTAAGAGCAACAACAACACAAACAACAACTACAACAACAACAGCAGCAGCAGCAATAACAGCGGCTGCGTAAGAAGAAGGGGAAAAACGGCTCTAGACCTAAGCATTAACGGCGACAGAGCAAAAAATCACGGCGGGAGAATTTCCAGTCTTTTACGAGACGTGTCAATGTAACAACAGCAAGAACAAAAGTAGCAGTAACAACAACAGCAACAACAGCAATTACAGCAGCAACAACAGCAACAACAGCTGCGTAAGAAGAAGGAAAAAAAAAAAACAAGCCTAGACCGAAGCATTAACGGCGCCAGAGCAGAAAATCATGGAGGGAGAATTCCCACTTTTTAAGACGTGTCAACCTGCGAACGTAACAAAAGCAGCAACAGCATAACAGCAACAGCATAACAGCAACAGCAGCTGCTGAAGAATAAAAAATTATGCTAGACCTACGAATTAGCGGCGCCGGAGCGGAAAATCACGGCTCTGAAAATTGCAGTTCAGGAGCATCGCTCGAAAACTAGACTCGAGTTACTTTGTCACGCACGTATCTCGGAATTCCCTGGCGCCATTGTACTCTGAAGGTGACTTGTTAAATTCGCCTTTATGTACATGTCTTTAAATAAATTGGTTACCGTAAAAAATGACGGTTGCTGCGTTTTGAATCACCTATCGATTTGGGCCTGTGTAAAAAAAAAAGGGGTCTTCTTGGTGTGAATCCAGCCTGGGAGACTTCAAGGTCTTTAGAGATGGCTCAGTTAGTTGGTTAAACCATTTTTTTGTGTTTACCAACCAATAAACCAATAAGTAACAGTAAATATACAAGTTAAAGAAGAAACTAAAAGATTAAATAAAAGTGGTTTTTGTGCCCAAAGTGGCAGAATGCAACAATTAGGCTTAAAAGAAAGCAAAGAGACAGAGGAGGTGGTTTTTCCATAATTTTCTAAAGAAAGTAGGCCTAAAATGAGCCGGGCCGGATACAATAAGCTGACAGAATTAAAGGAAGAGATTTGAATAAGAGATATTAGATCACAGAAATCCCCAACAGGAGAATGATAAAAGAATCAGATTTTATTCTCATTAGGAAGAGCACTGAATAATTTGCCCCAAATCAAAACTGACAGGAATAAGGGGTACCTCTTCTAAAACTGGCTTCTGAAGAACTGTCCTTACAGGATGAAACTTAGGATTGGAATTCCTACAATAACACCAATTTTGTAAATAAAAATATTATGCTTGAGGGGATCCTTCCTGGATAGTGACCCCAACAAAGATGTGGGGTCGTTGTATAGGACTAATATTTTTTGGGGGGTCATTATGATATTTACAGTCTTTTGTTTATGTTTTTACAGTCATCCCCAACGGGCTTGCAATAAACACGCCACAAAGGTGGATATATACTGGGTTAAAATCTTTGGGGGTCACTTTCTAGGAAAGATCCGCTTGAAGATTAGGCTTAGCTTCTATGATTAAACTTAAAAAGATGAATTTATTCACACATTCCTGAGCTGGATAACTAAACCATTAAACTGACTAATAAATCTACGACTTCTTTTGAAGGGTAACAATTCAAACTGGTGACAATTCAAGCCACGAAATTTACACAAGAAACGGAAGCAGAACTTAAAGCCTAGGCCTATGCTGAAAGACGAATGATTGGATATAGGCTTTAACATCTTTTCGTAAACAAAAACCCACATCATTTCCTTTGCACATGCGCGCATGATTGGCTCATTACCCTCAGGCTAGGGCTGAAGGACACAAGGTACGAACTACGATCAAGATTTTTCCTTAAAACTGCATACTTGAGAAGCCTACGTAATTCAACTCTCAAGTTCTCATTGGAGGACGACACCTCGGGGGGGCATAACTCGTTTTTCAACTCGTTCCCGCTTTACGCTCTTCCTCAGATCTGCTCGTAAGGTCAATTTGCAATGAATGCGTCTTTTAAAATCGACCTTATGGCCCCAGAGCGGTTCATAAGGTCAATTTCTCAAGAATTCTGGTGGTATTTTGGCTTGCTATCTACGCGCCACTACCCCGATGCGCTAGTACTAGGCATGGCGGAAGCTCCTTGGGACGCCGTGTTTAGTACTAGCCCCTCGGGGATCAAAGTATAAATCAAAGTATACATTCATTTCTATATCGTGTGGTCGACAAATTATATTAATAAACGATATCTTCGTGCGGTCGTCTACTTTACAGTACATATACTTGTTTTCAGATCTGTTACTCGAGCTTGTTCCTCAAAGACTGAAATCTTATATATATAAATATATATTTATATATATATATATATATATATATATATATATATATATATATATATATATATATATATATATATATATATATATATATATATATATATATATATATATATATATATATATATATACACACACACACACACACACACATATATATATATATATATATATATATATATATATATATATATATATATATATATATATATATATATATATATATAAGGGTTGCATGAATATGCATTTTTCTAGGGTGGTTTGAGTGGTTCAGTGAAACGTAGTCCATTACAAGAGAGAGAGAGAGAGAGAGAGAGAGAGAGAGAGAGAGAGAGAGAGAGAGAGAGAGAGAGAGAGAGAGACTCCTTCTCGAAAATCTTTAGGAAATGTAATGGTAAGTTCCTCCAACTGCCTGACGAAATGAAACATCTTTCAGCGCTTCAGACGGTGAAAAGAGAGAGTTGGAGCGGCTGAACAGCAAGATAAGGAGATCCAGAAAACAAAGGAATGAAGTAACAAGAAGTAATAGAAGTGATAATCAGAGGTGCTGGACAGCAAGACTGAAAACAGGCTAAAAAAGGCTGGAAAGTCACGAAAAATGATGCAGTTAGTAGACTAAGGGACACAGCTAACACCCTTTAGGAACGCCTACAGAGAAGAACTATGTAGAAGAGACGCATACATGTCCTTCGAACAGATGGACCATATATTTATATATATATATTTCACGCCCAATGCCACCCACAGACAGATTTCGGGGCGTCACGCGAACGCCATTTTCATACACATGATTGAGCCGCGTAGCTTTGATAATGGGCGTTCTGGAGGGGAATAAATTCTCTCGCTTTCTTAAGACTTGATTCCAAGTCTCTCTCTCTTTACTTTATTCTCAGTCTTATCTTGAAGGTTTAGACTTAAAAGAGAGAGATAGATGGCGTCTATGGTCTATTTTTTTTCCGTAGACATCAGACGAAAAACATAGGCCTAATGTCTCAGGTCTATTTTTCCAGACATGAAAACAAGAAAACAAAAGCAGGTAAAACCTGTGGTCTATTTTTCCACAGACAAAACAAAATAACATAGGCCTATTGTCTACGAGCCATTTTTTCCCCCACGCAAACATAGACCTAATGTCTACGGTCTATTTTTTCCCACAGACATCAAACAAAACTCGAATAAAATCTATTGTCCATTTTTCCATAGACATAAAAAAACTACGTGAATGTTTATGGTCCATTTTTCCATAGACACGAAACGTAAATCAGGCAATATCAGTGGTCCAATTTTCCACAGACATGCAACAAAAGCCATCAAGTAATTCCACTTCCTCATATCACAATTCCTTCTCATTCTTGTCATTCGCCATCGTTCCTTCTTATTCTTGTTATCCCTCGCGTTAAAACCTTCAAGCTATAACTTCATGGGGCAGCCTTGAAAATCCCATCTCAAAACCATAGGCTATATTCATTTTTTTACGGCCACTTGAAGCTGGCGTGTCCGAAGGCATATAAGGACCGATTGCTGGCTCAGTTTCCGCTAGTTTCCGCCGCTCCCTTACGCCGGTCGCGTCGTACCTGACTGGCTGACGTAGACGCATATATATATATATAAAAAAACATTTCACTGGCTTATTCATAATAATAATGAAGCCTCGTCTAATCGTATTGATTGCTTTGTGTTTTGGTTTCATGCAAAGGTAAGTGTGAGATGGCCACGACTGTTTTTATTTTGGTTCAAGTTTTTTTTTTTTTGGTTAAAACAACGCCCATCTTACTCATGCTTAACTCATTTTTTTTCTTTGAAGTTGAAACAACTTTTCCCATTCCACAAAAATTGTGAGGTCACTCATTTCTCTGCTGAATCAGTTGACTGGTTCGCATAAATTTTCATACCCTCTCAATCTTCTTTGCATCCCTCAAGGTAAACACTTGGCACCATTCCTGTTTGTGACTGGGTCTAAAGGTATACTTCAGACCTAGGTCTAAGCCTGCCTACTCTGCGGTACTTAAAGTGGGCCAATATTCGTAAATTTTCGTGTGGTTGAATCACTTTGGTTAATTTTAGTGCACGGAAATATTGATGGAAAAATTTAATAATATAGTTAATGCCATAATTAACAGCAACTATTGCATAATGTTAATAAATAAAGGCGTACATATTACTGCCAACGTTTACTGCATAGTATTTGTAAATAAATAAGTGGAAATGTGATTATATCTTAATTATTTACAGACAGTCAATCACATGAAAGACATTATGTCAGAATGAACATAACAATATTCAAATTAGTTTGAAAAAATCTTGCAAAATAGTTGCTTCAAATAAGTATCTTTTCATTGTGAGATTAAAAGAACCTGCTTTCCTCTTGCTATAGGCCTAAGGCTTTGACTTAGTAGTTCGTTGGTTGGGGGAGGATTACGGGGGAGGGGGTTGGGAATAGGGGGAGGGAAGGACCAGTTAATGATGGCTTTACCTACGTCTCCGGGTAGAGGTGGGTCCTACCTTTTCAGGATAAGAGTGCGTCCTAAACCAAGGTCAATAATATCCTGTGTCACGGGATTCCCCGACTGGTAGCGTTTTGCTTACCACGTCTGAACTACCCTTAGGAAACAGGTTTCTAATAGAAATGAAGTGAATTTATAATGTTTCTTGTTACAGGACATGCCTATTAAGATAATCCTTTTTTTTTTTTTTATTATATTTTTTCGTTAGTTCACGTCCAAGAGCAGTCGATTCGAATTTATTCCGTCTTGGTGACAGTTAGGCTTATTCTTCAAAACCCAATTAGCTTTCTAGGATTTTAAATTCACATAACTTCAAACACCGTTTTTGATAGTGAGCTGCGTGTCAACGCCTTTTATATATTTATGTATCTATCTAATTCTTTATTTAGTGCCTTAATTCTTTATTTATTTATCTAAATACTGTGGAGGGTATGTTAACCAAAACCTACCCCTACCAATACGAAAATCACCCGAAAGCGAGAATTTACGTTCATAGTTAGACCTAAATCTTCTTCAAACACGTCGTAACATTCTGTGAAGCCACGACGAAGTCTTTGATCTATTTTTCCAATTCCCTAAAACATCCCTAAGTAAAAAACATTAGATTAGGCCTAAGAACAACATCCTTTCCTGCATCCCAGAAGAGTCCTACATTAAAACGAATTTCTTCCAGCTCCTGGGGACTCCTATGTCCCTGCTGGGAGTTCGAGCAACACGAGCGTGGCTGTCCGCCGGAAAAGACCCTGGAGGAGTGTCCCCACGGAGCCACCTACGACGTCTGTTACTGCTGCCCGAACAACAGGTGCTTGAACGTAAGTCAGAGCTGGTGTTGACACTTTGCTGAAGTCGAATAAGGTTGGTTATGAATGTTAAAGGTTGCTAAAGTGTTCTTCTCTGACGTCACTGCATGCTTGATCAAGGTCTGAGTCAGGGTTGACGCTTCATTGCAGTCGAATAAGGTTGATTATAGATTGCTGGAAGTGTTGGCTGAAGTCACTGCATGCTTGGTCAAGGTCTCAGTCAGTTTTGGCACTTTGTTGAAGTCGAATAAGATTGGTCATATACGTAGGAAATTGCTGAGGTGTTGCCTGAAGCCAGTGCATTCCTGGTCTAGGCCTGAGTTAGTGTTGACACTTCATTGATTAATTATAGATTGCTGAAGTGTCGCCTGAAGTCACTGCAAGCTTAGTCAAGATCTCAGTCAATGTTAGAACTTCAGTGAAGTCGAATAAGGTTGATTATAGATTGCTGAAGTGTTGTCTGAAGTCACTGCATGCATAGTCAAGACCTGAGTTAGTGCTGACACTTCAGTGGAGTCGAATAACGTTGATTATCACAACAGAAGATTGCTAATGTGTTTCCTGAAAACACTGCTTGCTTGGTCTAGGCCTAAGTTAGAGCTGGCACTTCAGTGGAGTTGAATAAAATTGATTAAATGTATAGGATAGGAGACTGCTGAAGTGTTCCCTGAAGATGTGACCTTCAGGATTCAATGCACGAAGTGCACTTGATTAGAGTCAAATGAAGCACTTTTGTTTTCCTAATCTATTCAGATTCTGCTATTTTGGTCTTACTGTGTTCTAATTCCCTTTTCTTAAATTCCCGCAGGGTCCCGGAGATAGGTGTGGAGGAGATTACGATCTGTCTGGACCTTGTGCTGAGGGCCTGGTCTGCAGGCCTTACTATGGTGGAAAATATCCAGGTCTGTATGAGACCTGTCAGTGATTCCTGACCTGTCAGTGAGATCTGCCACCCTGAAAGTGCACAAGAGAACTCCAGACCTGACCTTAGACCTGGGAATAAAGGCAATTAAACAGAAAATAATGCTGGTGATTATCAGAATAACGCCACCTGAACAGAAATGAACGTTGTTGATCTTCTGAGTAGTAGGAGAAGTTGGTCAGGCAGAAGGGGACCATAGGACAGCAATTTTTCAAAAATTTTCTGTCATCAAGGAAAGATCCAGTAGGCTTCAATATATTGTGTAGAATAATCATCTTTGTTTTCTTTGTTTAGTTAACTGTTCCATAGCTGTTTATTTACAGAATGAAAACAAATGACCTTGAAAATCACAAAAACAGTCATATCATTTGAGAATGACCAGCAATAACTCCACGTCCCTCTAACATTGCAACTACAATGTAGGTAATAAAACTTGGTTTGTAGAATGTAAGTAACTCTTGGAATAATTATGGGTAAGATTATGTTTGATAGAATACTGTCTCAGTAATACTGTAATGCAAAGTAAAATGCAAAATCAGTAATAAAGTAATATAAGTATGGATACCATTGTTCATTAATTATATGAATTCTTTTCTACCTCTTAACTTTTCTTGACCTGCCAGTAAACGCAGCCTTACCAATTATTCTAACAAAAGACAGCAGACTAACTGGATTAAAACGTCTCAAAAATTTATGTATATTTAACAGTTTAGTGAAAGTTAAAGTCTCAAGTCTTGATGAATTTTGGTACTTGCAAGACTCGTTAACGGCTGCTGCACTGTGGTAACTGGCAACTACATGAAATCTAGTGGGCGTGGCCTGTGTTGGTTTTTTGTACTTGCAAAACTCGTTAATGACTGCTGTATGGTGGTAACTGGCAAACTAATAAAAGTATCATGGGTGTCGCCTATGACCGTTTTTGGTACCCCAAAGAATAGTTAATAACTGCTGTATAGTGGTAACTGGCAACTACATTTATAGTGGGCGTGGCCTGTGTCTGAACAAAGAGTGAAAGCTCTATAATTGTCTGAGTTTTTGTAGGTAATCCTACATAATGATAAAATACAAACTATTGCATTTATGTCTACAAGTTACCTGTCCTGAGAGGTAAGGACAGGTCATAACTTTTCAAATCATGAAACATCCGTTCAGTTTGACCTTGATTGTCTCCCTGATGTCACCTCCGGGAGACAGAAACCACACGAAAAGCGATTGGTTGGATGGGAAACCTTATGCTTTACTTATTGCCTGAATGCTAGGATAATTGTGCGCACACTGCAAGCACTGATGCTCGATGGAGTCAAAGCATAAAGGAGGTTTCAATGGTCAATTTGAAATGTTCTGACAATAACTAAAGAACTAAGTAAATAAATAAGATATTAATACATTTACGGACATAAATAAGTAATTATATTTTTAGATGTCTTTCCAGGATAATTAATTAATCCCGTATAAAAAATAAGTAGTTATTACCGCGCATGCTCAGAAGATAAAACAGTGACTATGACTTTCAAGTAAGGATTGGATGTAAAATAATATTTATCTATGTCTAAATTCCGCCATTAAACGCTTTCAAATTCCACAATCAGTAGAATCATAAGTTAAAGTGATACTTCATTAACCCATTACGAGGAAAAAGACGATACTTTACGATAACGAACGAGAAATAAAACCAAAGAAACAACGACATCTTTCTTGACACTGCAAGCCAGAAAGAGAGAAGAGACCGCATGACTGAACCCAAAGTCGGCGTGGCCTTCCCGTAGATTTCTTGGCCCGGGGAAGGTTGCCAATTCGGGTCCAGTGTGCGCCTGGTGGCAGTGAGGGTGGGTGGTAGTGCTCTCTCTCTCTCTCTCTCTCTCTCTCTCTCTCTCTCTCTCTCTCTCTCTGTAGTTTATCTTTCTCTCTCTCTGTATCTCTCTCTTTTCAAGCTCCGTATCATTACGAAAATACATTTATTGGAAAAGAAATATTGTAAACTGGATTGCAAATAGCCTCTCTCTCTCTCTCTCTCTCTCTCTCTCTCTCTCTCTCTCTCTCTCTGGAGTTAATCTTTCTTTCTTACTCTCTCTCTCTCTCTATCTCATTTTCCAGCCA
Organism: Macrobrachium rosenbergii; assembly: GCF_040412425.1. Classification (NCBI taxonomy): domain Eukaryota; kingdom Metazoa; phylum Arthropoda; class Malacostraca; order Decapoda; family Palaemonidae; genus Macrobrachium; species Macrobrachium rosenbergii. Next base: position 1,529,965 of record NC_089747.1, on the reverse strand, counting down.
TATATCATTACAAAAATACGTTAAAAGGACAATATATAATGAAAATTTGACTTGCAAAAAAACAAAAATATCGCCCTATCGTGACCCGAGACAGAGTGATAAAAAGAAAAAATAAATCTATATTACCCTCGAAAGTGAGAGTGAATAAGTTAGAGTGAATAAGGAAGAGTGAATAAGGAAGAGTGCATTATAGGGTCCGAATTAGGAGTACAACCTCCGGTGAAAGAACTACGAAGGCGGTGAAGGATTATATCCTGTTAGGATGTTGGTGATTCTTGGTGCATAAAGAATTGATAATATTTGTAATATTTATTGTGCACTGTCATGTGGTGAAGAAATATATTTTGTCTCAAGGATAAATATTTCAAAGACATTTGAAGACGAGGATAATCCACTGGATATTTTTCTGAGCAAACAAAATTTTTTTAATATTAAAAATGAATATATTTCCAACCAAAGACTTTTTGATTTAGGAGTTGATATATTTCTAAGCTAAATAGACTTTTATTATAAGAAATTAATATATTTCTAAACAAAAAATACTTTTTAATACTAGATATGAATATATTTCCAACCTAAAAAGACTCTAATAAAATAAATTAATATATTCCTAATATTTCATATTAAGTAATATTTTATATTATTTAATATGAAAAATTAATATATGTAGAAGAAATAAAAGGTTTACTATAATATAGCAAAGGAATCTAATCGTATAGGTTTGAAAGCTTAATATTATTATCGTAACGTGGGACCTTACAGTTGGACCACTGCCAAAAACTTGAATAGAACAGATGTTGTGTGTCGTTGAAAATGTTTTTCATTCTATTATAACATTTTCTGAATCACAAGACGAGGAAAATGAAAAAAATATAATAGAAGAAATTTATGAAAATATTATATATATATATATATATATATGTATAAATATTATATATTTATGTACATATATATATGTATATATATGCATGTATGTATATGTGTGTGTGCTCTCACTAAATATCTCTACATCACTTATAAATATTTAAAACAGTGTATATGGTACTCTCTCTCTCTCTCTCTCTCTCTCTCTCTCTCTCTCTCTCTCTCTCTCTCTCAAAATAAAAAAAATATATATATATGATACATTAAGACCACTAATGTTTTCCAGCTCACGCATCCAAATGATTTTTTGTTCTTATTTAATATTCAGAGGCTGAAGCTCTCAGTCATCTGACCTTGACCTTCAAGCCTTTTAGTCCCAGGAATCTCTCTCTCTCTCTCTCTCTCTCTCTCTCTCTCTCTCTCTCTTGCCTGAGTCTCTCTCTCTCTCTCTCTTTCTTTCTTTATCTCTCTCTCTTTTTTAACTTTCCCCTATTTCCCCTTTTCTTGCCTAGCCTCTCTCTCTCTCTCTCTCTATTTTTATGTTCCTCTATTTCTCTTTCTCTTGCCTGAGTCTCTCTCTCTCTCTCTTTCTTTCTCTCTCTTTTTTAACTTTCCTCCATTTCTCCCTTTCTTGCCTAGTCTCTCTCTCTCTCTCTTTATGTTCCTCTCTTTCTCTCTCTTTCTCTCTCTCTCTTTCTTTATCTCTCTCTTTTTAACTTTCCCCTATTTCTCCTTTTCTTGCCTAGCCTCTCTCTCTCTCTCTCTCTCTCTCTCTCTCTCTCTCTCTCTCTCTTTCTCTCTCTTTCTCTCTCTCTCTCTCTCTTTTAACTTTCCTCTATTTCTCCTTTTCTTGCCTAGTGTCTCTCTCTCTTTATTTTTACGTTCCTTTATCTGACTCTCTCTCTCTCTATTTTACGCCCCTCTTTTACGTCTCTCTCTTGCATAAGTCTCTCTCGCTCTCTCTCTATTTTTATGTTCCGCTATTTCTCTCACTCCTGCCTGAGTCTCTCTCTCTCTCTCTCTCTCTCTCTCTCTCTTTTTATCTCTCTCTTTTTAACTCTCCTCCATTTCTCCTTTAGTCTCTCTCTCTTTTTTCTCTCCATTTCTCCTTTCTCGCCTATTTTTTTCATGTTCCTCTCTCTCTCTCTCTCTCTCTCTCTCTCTCTTTTTTTCATTTTCTCTCTCTCTTTTTCGTTCTCTCTCTCTCTCTCTATTGCTCTCTCTCTCTCTCTCTCTCTCTCTCTCTCTCTCTCTTTTCTTTATCTCTCTTTTTTAACTTTCGTTACTCTATTTCTCCCTTTCTTGAGTAGTCTCTCTCTCTCTCTTTCTCTCTCTTTTTATTTTACGTTCCTTAATTTCTCTCTCTGTCTCTCTCTCTCTCTTTTACGTTACTCTTTTTCTCTCTCTGTTGCATGAGCTTTCTCTCTCTCTCTCTCTCTCTCTCTCTCTCTCTCTCTCTCTCTCTCTCTCTCTTGCTCTTTTTGGGCCCCATTTGCATAAATTTTATGCCACATAAGTATTTTCGCAAGAGCCGCAGTGTGCCTTGCATTCACTCTTACTTATAATATAATAATAATAATTGTCACTACATCTTCAACGTC
>NC_089747.1:1515000-1522500 GCF_040412425.1 Macrobrachium rosenbergii | reverse complement strand
CAAAAGTATTCACGTGCCAGCGAGCACAATCAAGATCATTTCCTTCAGTGGTCTGAAAATCGATGAATGTTTATGCCCGTCAAGGATTCTCGCCCTGTTTCGAGTCGTTTGCAAGATGTTAATACTGACCTAAAATGGAAAACTGCAGTATTTGCAAAATTTTCGAAATTGGGCTCGTGAAACGCTAATACACAAGTTACTGCAGTTTCAGAATGATTCTTCAATGCTTTATTTAGGGGGGTCCCATTTGCTGTATGTGCAAAATCTGTAGTAAGGCAAGGGAAAACTGCACCTGCAAAATTTTCGAAATTGAGCTTTATTTGAAACGGGGGTCCTGCAGTTTCAGAATGACTCTTCAATGCTTTATTTATACTGTATCTGCAAAATCTGTAGTAAAGCAAGGGAAAACTGCAGTGTCTACCATTTTTCTCAGTTTTGTATTTTTGCAGATACTGCAGTCGTCCATTTTAGGGCAGAATAGCTGTTGGCAGTGAAATTGTTTTGCTTCCCCTTCTGTTGATGCTATTTTTTTTTTTTAGTGGAAAGGTTAATGATATAGTAAAGGAAAATATGTCAGCAGACGAAATTATGTTTAAATGAAATTATATTATATCTTGAAACATTTGTAAGGTTTTAAAACTGTTGGTGTGGAATTGTCTTGATTTACCTTTAGCAGATACAGTGCGCTTATTTTCCTAAAAAGATTAATGGTAATGTAAAGGAAAATGTATCAGTGGACGAATTTACGTTTAAATAAAGTTATATTCTGTCTTTCAATTTTTCCAGTAGATTCATAAACACGACGACTCACGAGAGAGAACGGCTCAAAAGTGGCCAGATGTGGAGATGTGAACGCCGCCGGTGCCTGAAGACCAGATAACGCTATATGTTCAGCAAAACCTCCCTTCCTTATCTTATCAAGCGAAGCCGGCTAGCCAGCCAGTCAACTCCATGAGCAAAGTGCGCCCTAAGAGGGGACCCAGACTCTCCCCTACTGAGGAGACACCGCCCCTCGTCCTTGAGACTCCAGCGGCGACCACTGAGGAAAACAATTCCTCGACGGAGTGCACGTCACCTACCTCAACTTGTTCCTCTGGAACGTCTCTGCGCTCTACGTCGACCAATATCACGGCGTACTCAGCGTCCTCCGAGAACGACTCGCATTTCAACCCCTTAACCAACATGTTCAAGCAGTTTCCTTACAGCGCGGACAGTGGTTTTGGCATAATGAACCCCATGTTCGACGACGCGAGCGAAATGTGTCGATTGCCAGACATACCTCTTAGTACAAAGCCTTTCATACCGGCAAGCCAGTCTTTGCCCATCATGCCCTCAGGCTATAGTGATCTGCTATCCCCATCGCAGATGACTTACAGCATATGCTCGAGCACGGGCTCTGAGAGAACTAAAATGTCCGTGAGGAGTCCAGGGATCTCTACCCCTCCTAACACACCTGTTTCCCCGGCTCTAGATCCGTCGCAAGGAGCGTGGGTCGCCAGATGCAATTCCAGCAATGTTAAATGCTCAAACTCAACTAGTCCAAACTTAGTCACACCACCTAACACACCTCTCTCAAATCTTCTGAGCCCTTCTAAAGAGGACTCTGATCATTCTAGTCAATACAGCATGTGCAGTGACAGAAGCGATCTTTATACCCCTGCCATGACTGTTGAGGGACAACTTTACAATATCCTTGGGCGCCCAGTCAACCTACCAAACAAGAAATCTCCCGTGGCAAACAGTGTTAGGATATCACCTACAGACACAGAATCAAAGCTGTATCCTTTTCCATCATATCCCAGCCCGTCGGCTCTGGATTCGTTTACTGACAGTGAAAAGGTAATTAAGCACCTCATTAAACTTGGCAATGGCATCTATGATGAGGGGTCAAAGAAAGGAAATATTTATGGTAGATCACCTGAGCTAGAGAGGACTTTACCAAAGTCTGATGACTGGATTAATTATCTGGACAAGACTCAGACTGTGGCACCCTGCTGGACGCAACCTTCAGACAAATCAAAAGTAGAGAACCATCTACAGAGAGAGGGGGACGAAGACAAAACAAGAAAACAGAATGGAACAACACCACAAGAAAAAGATGCCGAAAACAATTCAAACTTAAAGTCAGACTCAGAGAAGAAACAAATTTGTGACTCCTCCCCAAGAGAAGAGGAGGTTAAGTCACCAGAGAAAGGTGAAGACGATGATGGAGAGAACAAACGCAATTCGCTCTTTGCAGATCTAGAAGTCCCGATGATTGATGAAGATACTGACAACGGAATGCTTGGTACACCGACAGCATCTGTTCCAGAAAGCTCGTCCTCCTCAGGAGAGAACAAAACTGGCCTCTTAGGTGAGCATTATCCAAGTTTTATTTTTTGTAGTCTAAATCACAACTGCCTTTCTTTGGTCATGCACTTTTGCCCATTGTAAATCTTCCTACCATGAGAAATAACATGAAATATCAGATTGCACTATATACACTGTGGAGTTGGAGTAGTCATACTGAAGGGTAGATAGATCAACTGGTCAGAATCCATACTCTATGGAAGGAGAAAGGTTTTTCAGTATCCTTTGGAGTACTGTATATATAAGCATGAAACATCTAAAGTTAAGAACAGACAAAGCTGACATTTCATATAAAAAATAAACCTGACTCTTATTACCAAAAATGATCACATTTCATTGTTCATCATGAGTGTGAAAATTTGCCTTGAAGAGTATGGATCTCTTATGTTAGCAAGGTAGATGCCCCTGTAAATCTCCATTTTATTTTTTTGTGGATATAACATTAATAAAACTGTGCTCTACAGTTAAGAGTATGAAGTAGGGATGAACATGCCAGCATTAAATCTCGTTTATGGTCCAGGATAATAGCATAAAATTCCAATCATCAGACCTTTTCCCCCTACTTTTCCCCACAAGCCATCACTATTGCCCATATAGAGTAAGCTATAGTCCTTTTCCTGGGTAGAAGTGAGCAAGAAAAATGAGTATTTTACCAATATTATCAATAAATTCTCTTGTCATTCCAGAGGAGGAAGTCGAGGAATTAGCTGAACAACTCTGTGATATAACAAACGAGGCTGGGAGGCTAATTACTAAGGAACTGAAGCAGGTAAGCTTCTGTAGCTGAGGGCTAATTCCAAGTATTGTCATTCATAATTTAGTAGGAATGCCCCATAGACAGATCTTTAACATTTAGAATTCCTTGTGAATAGTAAACTTCCCCATGATGTTACTGTAGGTATAAACTTGAATCTTTTTAAGAAGAGATGCATTAGTGTTGAAATTTTTGAAGTACCCATGTCCCATCCAAGGTTTTTGTTTTAGTCTAACCCAGATTAAAGATTACATGTCATTAGATGCATGGTATAAAGTTATTCCTAGTCTCCTACTGCTAATGAATTGTTATTGCATCATGTATTTGTTGACTGTCCAGTCTCAAGAAATATTTTACATAGCATTTTAGTCCTTCATTTAGAATCCTAATGTACCCTAAAGTTTTCCACCATCCTCGTTGACCTAATCATCTACTGAATGAGCATAACAAAAGTAATCAGTCCTCTTTGTAGTGTAGTTGTACCCATTGTCTTCAACAGATATTTGTTGAAGCATGTATGACTAGCCCAATTAACAGCCTAATTCTTTTTCCTTCAGGGAATATCTTACCTGACAAAACCCGAAGACACTGTAGGTTATTCCTGGATAGACACACTGGCCGTGTTTATTTCCATCGGCTTGTTTTATTTTGATGTGGCTTCTGATTGTAGCTTGGCTTATAACATGTATTATGACCGTGATACTAAGAACTGGTTCACGATCACCGCGCTTTTCCTTAGTAAGTTTCGTCTGGTGATTTCGCCTCTGGCGAAACTCGTTTATTCTAATCCATCGTGATTCATGCTATATTTGCTTCACTGACAAAAGCTGAAAAGAGGATCCTAATCTTAAACTAATAAAGTCTCCAGTTGTTTATGAAAGATGTAACAGCTCTTGTGGGACTGTGCGTAACGTTGCTCTCCAAACATACATGAAATTTATCATTTTTCCTCAGTAATACCTCTCATCCTTGCCAATGCCTTCAGCCTGTACTGGTATTGGTTCGACGAGAGGGTATGTGAGCCACATGGGGCATGCTACCGCCACCCTAAAGTGCCAAGCCATGTGTGGGTGTTCCGAGTCCTGGCTCACCTGCTCCTGCACGGAAGCATCCTCAGGTAAATAGTTTCCGAGTATACTAAGAGGAGAAGGCAGACAAATGATCTTGCATTACTGTTTGGACCATTAACAACCATATAGCTGACCGACACTGTTTGGTTTCATATTCATCAGATTTCGTCATGTTATACACGTAAAGCTTAAAGATAAAAATTCCGGCAGTTTGATGAGAATAGAACTAGACCATTTTGTCAGCCGCGATACAGTCAATCCCACGACTGCAGGATGCATAATGAAATGGATCCTGCTTTATCATTTAATGAATCTGCTGCTCCAGTTATTTTTGTGACCAAATTAGATATGTTAAGCTTCTCTCTAGTGCTAGTTAAGATTAGTTGTCTTGATGCTTAGCAACTGATCTGTCATTAACACCCATATCGCTGAATTAGACTAATGATGGCAGAAACAATAATGATGATCTTTACAGGCAAATGGATATTTTGTATTACGGGTCCAAGAGTACAGAAGAGACGATGGTGAAAGAAGCTGTAGTGGACGAAGTCATGGCAGAAGCTCTCAGTGCTCAACTAGAAGATGGAGCCAAGAGGAATCGAGGTCCTAGCAGGCAGAGAGGCTTGGAAAGTAAGCAGTTAAATATTGTGAAGAAAGTGCCTGTTTGATAAGAATTTCAGTGACATGAAATTGTAGGGTTTATTTTTCCCATGTAACAGAAGATGAATTTAGGGCTGAGTGTCACGAACTGAGTTGATAAGGTTCTTGTGAAAGCCATTGAACAGCCTGTAGCGAATATGTTATACTTTAGAACTGACTGACTGATTGATCACAGCTACTAAAACTGGCGTTACAAACTCTAGAACTTAGATCTTGCGTTGTGAGTTACTGAGGTATTAAGTACATACATGCAAAGTATACAGTGTTTCTGTATCTCTTTGTTACTACCCAGCTTCAAGAGTTGAACAGCACTATAGTCAAACTTTGCCGTTATCATATTTTTTCCCTTTAATCCTTTGTGGTTCCTTCACTTAATATGACAATATCAACATCATTAGAAAATATGTGTAGATCGAAAAGAAAGAGGTCAATCTCTCAGTTGATTTCCTTCCCCCAGAGTGCTCTCGCAGGACTGGAGGAGTCTGCTCAAGAGGGGGCTACGTAGCACTCTGGATTCACGCGGAGAGAGACGCTGCTAACGTGGACATGCTCCTTTCTCTCGTGCAGGATGCGCCGCAGCTAATTCTGCACTTCTACATCATGGCCCTTACTCTTCCCGGTCAAGTCCAGCAGGGTCAATTTAGCCAAACACGTAAGAAGTTGATGGCCCTCAAGAATATATATAGGATTTATATCTTAGTATACCTGGATAACTTTTCCAAAACTGAATGCAATTTGAATGCATTTATTGGATGCCCATTTTGAATGCTTTTCCATAAATTTATGATTTTCACATTCATATTGTCTTAAGTATTATCACGATTCTCTATGGAACCATCTTTGAGCCTCTTAGTTTTGATATTATAATAACTCTTACCCATTTTTACTGATTTCCATGACTGAAACAGAGGCACGTGTGGAGATCAGCTCTAGAATCCTTAATTATCAATCAGAAAATCAGTTTGTTTCATGCTCGATACCCAGCCACTCAGGTATCAAAGGATTTTGGGCTATACCTGTAAATTAGTGGGGAATCTGTTTAAAAATAAACCAGTTTAAGAACAGTATCCATTACAATCTTTCATCAGTTTCTCAAAAATTCCAGTCGTCTGGCAAATAACGAAGGAAGGGTTCTCATTCCTGTCCTCTGGCATGGTCGGTGACCTCCTTCATCAGAGCCATCAGACTCGTCGAGCCAACTATGAGCAATTTAAGTCTGATTGACCTCCTCTGGCTGACCTTGGCCCACTTGTTCTCCATAGCTGGACAGGTTAGTAAAACAAGATGATTTTAATTACCATGGTACAAACAGATAAAGTTTGGATAAGCTGCTCTTCACATGCTTCTGAAAAACTTGTATCCTGAGTAAGAGATCAAACTTGGCTTGAAACCTGATGCGATAATCTTTACAATGTTTGCTCTTTTTTCTTTCAACTCTTCAGGTCATGAGCTCATATGTAAAACTTGTATCCTAAAAGATCATTTTTGCTTGGTTTTAAACCTGATGAGATGTTCTTCTTTCTTCCAACCCTTCAGGTCATGAGCTTTGCCCTGTTTGCCTCCATGTTTCTACTTCCATTCTGGGTGGTTGCTGGCTCACACTGGATGGCCATGGTTATCTGGATTTTTGTACAGGTGAGGTGTTTTCCCAGGTAATTTCTGAAAGCGAAGAGTATGCATACAGCTTTCTGTATGCAAAGAATTCAGTTGTGGACCACAAAAGTAATACAGTTGGCCCCTACATCAAGGCATATTGTTGCATTTCTGTAAACGGACTGTGTGGTAATAAAACATGAAGGAATGGAAATTTTTATGATTCACTTTACTACTACTACTTCTAAGATGGGCTGATAGTCTTAAAGGACTGTTGGTGATTTATACTGAATCCCAGTTAATAAATCAATGTTCTTAACCTAACTGCAACATCAGCATTCACATTCTTCTGATAATTTCTTTGTTTTTTATCACATACCTCGATCCTGAAGATGTAAATTTATTGCTAACTCATATAAAGTCCTCTGAAAAGAATGAAAACATTCAAACTTGACCAAAATTTCCCAACAGCTTTCGTGTTTCCCCCGAACAACCTGCACCCGGGCAGTCTTTGCCCACGACCAGAGGTACGGGCCGTGCAGTAAGTTGGATGACATCATCTACAGCATCATCATGGGTTTTGTTTTCCTGTTTACGTTCGTCGATGTCGGAGGCATTTCTCCTAGGACGCAGTTCTTCTTCTACCACGTTTTTAGATTGTTGGAACAAACTATCTTAATTGTCATTTGGTAGGTTCTGAGATATTACTGTTTTGTGTTTATTTTTGCTTGTAGTTGTAAAATGGATTCAAAGAGGTGTACACACGATAGTCCTACATAAATTAAATTACGTTTTAGCAGCACAATTTAGAAGTTGCAAGACACATGAGCTCAAAACCTTGCAAATTTTCCCTACCATGAAGTAAACTTGAGATGTGATGAGACACACTTACTCAAGAAATGCAAATTTGCTATACCTTGAAGTAACCTTTGAACATGACAAGACCGAGACATTTGAACCCAAAGTTCTTCAAATTCACCATACTTTGAAGTACCCTTTGACCTTTAGCCCTGACAAGTCACATCAACTCAAAACCCTTCAAAGTTGCCATACATTGAAGTAACGTTTACATGT
>NC_089747.1:1435000-1512500 GCF_040412425.1 Macrobrachium rosenbergii | reverse complement strand
TCACTAGAAATATTCTTAAGCACTGAAAATATTCTTGATCCCAGAGCCAACACCAGGAAATTTATACTGAACCTCTCCTATTAGAATGCATTTAAAAGATTTAAGATAGTGTACATAATTCTTCAGTTACAAAACCGTGACCCAGTTAACAAAATCAGTGTATGAATAATAGTAATAGTAGTAAAACTACAACTAGCAGTTGTATTAAAAGTAACAATTGGTCTTATAGATACAAATGTTCAAAGAATTGTTGTAAGAGTTGAAACTTTTTAAAATAAAAATATATATAACCAAAAATTAAGTAACGGCTTAGAGTCATACAGATGATCTGTCTATTGTCATCTGGATGATTGAAAAACGACTTTCTGACTGATTTCTTGCTCATGCATTACACAGGCGTTGCATAACCAAGGGTCGTAAGTGGAATTCGAAAACTGGCAGTTAAGTTACTTATCAAATTAGTTTTAGGTTATGAAAATAATGAATGATAAAGCATGGATTCATCCAGACTGGTGTGATCTTTGAAACGTTGTACAGGGGAATAGGTACTGAAGTGATGTAAAAATTATTTATTTTGTGTGATGGATATGAAAGAATGAATATTAGATAAATGTCCTATCAGTGTTGGGCAATTATGGTGACGGAAGACAGAAAAAATCAATACATGAAATAGGACACGTCTAACCATATGCGTCGTACTGAATTTTTATAAATGGAACACAATCAAAGGTCCCTAGTGTCAATCTTTCACTTTTCCAAGTTGTGAATGGAATGGAATATAGAATTTTGGCCCAAGGCCAAACGCTGGTACCTATGAGGTCATTCAGCGCTGAAAGGGAAATTGATAATCGAAAGGTTTGAAAGGTGTAACAGGAGGAAAACCTCTCAGTTGCACTATGAAACAATTGTTAGGAGAAAGTGGAAAGTAAGATGGAAGAAAAAGAATGTGAATGGAGGTACAGCAAAAGGAATGAAAGGGGTTGCAGCTAGGGGCCGAAGGGACGCTGCAAAGAACCTTAAGTAATGCCTACAGTGCACCGCATGAGGCGCACTGACGGCACTAACCCCCTACGGGGTCCAAGTCATGAAGACTCAACGAAGCGGGAGTAATCTTATCTTGAAACCTCCTGACGTGTCAAAATGATAAGAGCAACGATTAAGGCCCATGGAAATCCTGAGAAAATGTGTTTTTCATGACGAAGGCACAATAAGGAACTGGGCGTCAGCAATCCTGCTGAGTATTTGTCGTCTGTCAACTTGGAAAAGTGATAAGAAACTTCACCTTTACGTAAAGTGGATTCTCTTAGACACCAAAGGTCAAATTCATGTTTGGTTTATCAGCTACCGAAGGGCTGTCATGCGTGCGCAAGGCAGACTTTTTAAAAGTAAGCCTAATATATATATCTTCTCCTAGTGATTACGAGACATGCCTATTGTAAGCACAAAATTATTATTCAAAACATAAACCCCCCCCTTTTTTCATATGGAACAAGCCAACAACAGGGACCACTGACTTGAAAATCAAGCTTCCAAAATATATGCTGTTTATTTGCAAGAAGTTACAGATGATAATAGGAAATAATGTGATAACAATAAATGAAAAAAAAAATATATATATATTTCTCTCACTTTCTCTCTATAACTGGGACTGGGTTGGGTTAAACTCTGGGCAACATTGAAACAAGACCGTAGCTGAGTGGAGAGCGTAATGGGACAGGTAGGCCTATATATCTCTTATTGCGACTAAGACCAAGATTTCCAGTCTATCTCACAAGGAAAGCTGTTATTTGGCTTCAAGATTTGGGAAGAGGGCTGAAAAATTAGGCAGATTTGCAACCTTACACTTGTTCCAACGTTGACTGGGATTCGAACCCAGGTTCTCACTGTTGAAATGCAAGTGTTTCAAGCCTACAACACATACACACACACACACACACACACGCCCGCGCGTGCGCGCCAAAATACTTTCACAGATGTGAATAAACATATCTACCACAAGTTAATACACGAACATTTTATGCTTCCTAATTCTACTGTGATAACCAATATATTACATTACATAAATGCCTGACATTAATTATTTTTCTTATAATTTACATATATTTTCATGTCATATTACATCTAAGCTATTATCCGTTTTTAATTCATTTGTAATAATGTATTTCTTAACTACTTCTTTAGTTTCCTTTATACTGAAATTTGGAATAACACACAACCTAAAAATATATGAGTTACCCATAATTAAGAATTACGTTTTCTATGAATGAAGTGAGAAAATGGTAATATTTTAATTATTGATAAACTCGCATAAAACGAAATCTTTTACAATTCTATCGAATAACTTATTTGCGTATCGTAAATTCCCTTGGTTCGTGGTATTTCTCAATTAAAAACAAGTAAAATAACGAAAAGTTTTATATAAAACATAAAACTCTTACTTTCTGCCCCTGGAAAATTAAAACAAACGTTTAGATTAGGTAAAGGTAAGTCTGGTTAAGTTATATTCCCACTGAAATGCCTGCTACAACAATGCCTACTAGGCCCTACGGTAGCCCTGACGCCCCCCTACTCTGCGTTCAAGAGTATTTGGGGGGGGGGTGGAGTCATGAACTATTTGGGCGGGAGGGGAGAGGGTGGTTGCAAATAATTAGAACCTGGAGTCCTCAAGTTCTGATACCTGTTGACACAGGAAGAATAATACATCAGGTTGGTGGGAGATTTCTGCTTTGTTTAACATGAATTGAAATCCTCAAGCATGAGAGAGAGAGAGAGAGAGAGAGAGAGAGAGAGAGAGAGAGAGAGAGAGAGAGAGAGAGAGAGAGAGAGAGAGAGAGGTGAAGATGAGGTACACAGGAGTTCAAAGTGTCTCATTTTTTCTCGTTCTTGTTTATGGTTAAGCTGTGCCATTGACAGCACGGGCTCTTGCTCACTGAGCAGTAATTAAAACTTCTTTTTATCAGAAACTGACCTTTTTTTTTTAACCATAAATGCAGACTGCAAAGTGGTGACTGGTAAACCAACGACCCCGGTGGGTTAGCTTTGTGACTGCCTGCCGAAGCTGGCGGCTGAGCCGGATTTCGGCAACTGTGAATGGTGGAGATGAAGGAGAAAAGAAATCCAATATGTGAAATAGTTACTATACTGGTTTGACTCATTCGTTTATCGCAGTAAACAAAAAAACAAAAAAAAACCACAGACAGATTTGTTGTAGAAAAATAAAAACTTTCGAAGTAGGACAAAGAGGTAATGTGGGAATACCCAAAAATATATGAAAAAATGCAACTGATATTGGCTATAGATTTTGGGAACAACCAAAATCGTCATGAATACCAAAACTCATGTCAGTGAAACCTCATCTCACCATTCAGTGTCTTTACTTGACCCAGCAGAGATTCTTCAAGTCAGAGATTGAGTTACAACTGGCTATGTATAGATCATTATGGCCAGACATGATCTCCATATCATGTTTAGGAAGATTTTCTTTCTCAAGATTCTGAGAAAGGGACACGTTTCATTCTGTTGAAGACAATGAGGTTGTGACCTTTGTAATCCCCATTTTTACGGGCTACGGTTTATGCTTTCAAGGAGGTTAAATATTATTATTATTATTATTATTATTATTATTATTATTATTATTATTATTATTATTATTATTATTATTATTATTATTATTATTTCAGAAGATGAAACCTATTCACATGGAACAAGCACACAGGAGCCACTGACTTGAAATTCAAGCTTCCAAAGAATGTTGGTTTCAGCCTCTCACCGCAGGCCCCACACCGCGGCAGTAACTGATCATGATACAAGGCCAGTGATTTTTTCCTTGCCCTTGGGGAGGCGCAAACAAAAATCTATAAATTACTAGCATACAAAGACTCCTATGGGACAAAACTGAGAGGCAGAATGATCTCTTTCCTATTCATTTGAGTGACAATGAGGAATCTTTCAGTTCCTCATTGGACGGTAGGGTATCGTTCTCAGCTAGCACTCTGCTGGTCCCGTGTTTGATTCTCTGACCGGCCAATGAAGAATTAGAGGAATTCATTTCTGGTGATAGAAACTCATTTCTTGTTATAATGTGGCTCAGATTCCACAATAAGCTATAGGTCCCGTTGCTAGGTAACCAATTGGTTCTTAGCCACGTAAAATAAATCTGATCCTTCGGGCCAGCCCTAGGAGAGCTGTTAACCAGCTCAGTGGTCTGGTTAAACTAAGGTATATTTAGGAATCTTAATCGTGGAACTTGGGTGGTGTCTGAAGCAGACGCGAGGAAAGCAGAGCAGGAAGTAATACATTTCTCTCTCATTTGAACAGTCATATCTCATCTATTAAAACTGTTAAGTAGTCACTAAACTAACTAATTACTTCTGCCAGATATGGTGTTTCTAAGTGAATTACTAAGTATATCACTACAGCTGTTTGTTTTCAAGCAAGCCTCGCTTTCACATAAGACGTCTAAAATTTTATGTCACCTACTAAGAAAGAATTTACCTTAAAAGGCTAAATACAAGTAATGAAATTTTTGTTCTGAAATAAAATGAGTCTTGGATACCCATTTTCTATTGTAAACAGTAAGATATTATTGCCCTGTATATCTTTTCAGTGCCCGTACCTCCAGCTCTATACTCGACAAAACTGCCGAGTTGTAACTAAATTGGAATTGCCAATAAGTGCAATGAAAAGTGTAAGCCACTGCAGTAAAGATACAGGCTGAAGAAAACATAGGAATAACAGTATGCTGATATTTATTTTCCTTAAAGCGCTACATATTTTTTACGTTTTCCATGCTTTCCTTAAAAACTATAGAAATCTAGCAAATCAGTCAAAGTAGGTCACTTATGCGGTCAATCAGAAAAACATGATCCTTAGCATCCTAGTGGGAAGGTCTCCTTAACACCCTTCGTCTCGCACATGGCGCGATAGGCCTTCGCCACGTGACAGGCGTTCCTGCTTGCAAAGCACATCTTCTTGAAAGGCTCTGTGCGGATGATTGGATTACAGCTAGATCGGACTCCAAAGAGGGTCTGGCAGTGAAGCATATGGACCACTGGGACCTGCATAGGATTCGCGGGAGCAATGGGAGGAGTCTCGCACTGGGGATTCTCCTGCCAGGACTTGACGAGCTCTTGCAGGTTAGATGCCCTTGTACCCTGAGGTGTCATCCTGTCAGTTGACTTTTCCCCATCGTAGGTGCCCAAAAGACCAGCTATTCTACCAAACGTCCAGCCAGAGACCTCGACTGATGCAGTGCGGCTGTCTCTGTAGACACGGAGTGTTATGAATGGAGTCCTGACCTTGATCTTCTCATTTTCTTTGACGATCACAACTTCACCTTGCACTTCCCTAGGCCCACTTACTGGATTTCCATTGACAGTAACCACGAATTCCGGCTTGACCTCCACTGTAGCTCCAGCAGCCTTCAAAATGAAGTGTGGCAAATGGCCGGGCTGCTGATTTTGCATAACCAAGGAGTGAGTCTTGTACTGTGCAAGCAAGACTTTGCAGGGAGAATGAGGTACTCGCAGGACAACTCCATCAAATGTAAGGATCTCTGATCCATCAACAACCATGGCTGTGTGATTGTAAGGTGGCAGAAGATAACGTGCATGACGAGGAAGGAATTTATAATGAGCCCATAGAATGTTATCAATTGGAGTGGGCATCAGAGCTTCAAGCCACCATAGTGCACGGTCAACAACTGGAGTTGGATTCAGTGAAACATAGTACAAAGCTTGAGGAAGTGACTGCACTGGTCGACGAACAGGTAATTGAAGCTCGAAGTAGCTACCATCGATTTGAACAGGTAAGAAGAGAGCTTTCTGCACAATATTCTTGCCCAACTTATCTAAGCCCTTGAAAACCATTCGTTCCTAGGAAAAAGAAAGAAGTAAGTTTTAACTGTTTTACCTCACGTAGAATTAGACTTTTCCGCCTTGTAATTTCAGTATTAACATTTGCATTAAAAATGTCCTAAGTTAATTGTACTGGAAAATGAAAAGTCCTTACAAAGTTCATGTCGCGGACGATCCAGTTAACAAGATGCCTGACTTTCTTGTAGTGCATAAGATTACGTCTCTGCCTGTTAACGTCCTTTGCGAGAGTGTTCTTGACTTTCCTCCAGATCTGCTGCAATCCCTGGTACTCCTCTTGGTACTCATTCCAGAGTGAATCAAAGTCAGATTCTATAGCCCTACAGAAAGAACTCTCCAGGAACTCGTTCCACCATCGACGGAACACCTCTGGCATTTCACCAGTTTGCAGGCCACGAGCAGTTCCCATTACAACTGCAAAGAATATTGATTCAGTACATATCGATAGCTCCTTACTAGTTCATCCATATGCTCTAATAAATAAAAAGGTAAAATCTACAGATTTAACTGCATCCATCACGCTATCTTATTTGTAAGTTTGTACGTATTGACTTTGAATTCCCATTCTCACCATTAATCAAAGTCACTTGTATAAAGAAATACAGAAAAATGTCTTCAGATATTCCACTGTTTGAAAGAAGTGGTTGTGATGAAACCTGCCAAAACTGATTAGAAGTTTTTTCCGTAAATGGCTTACCTTCAGTGACTACTCGAGTTAATCCAGGGAATTCCTCTCGAATAGTTCTTATCATGTTGGATACAGATGATGATAAACTGTTCTGGTAGTGAGAATAAAGAGACCAAACCTTTGAACATCCCTCAGCAACGTTAGACAGAAGGCCACCGCGAGCCCATTCCCTGAGCCTGTCATATTTAGGAATGACTAAATCGTTTTCCAAATCAGAATAGATTCTCGAAGCTTCGTTTTTAATTTCCTGCCATACTGAAGACATGTGGCCAGATGGTGAACCAGATCCCTCTTGTAAAACTTCACTGCTCATAGAATCCATCCAGTTGCCTGCAGAAGACATGAGCCTCTCCAACATATCACCAACAGTACTCTGGAAAAGACAGTTCATTATGTTTCTCTGGCACTTGATGCAGTACTTCATACTTAATTAAGAAATGAGGAACTTTATAGGTAATGAATTTATTCAGAGTTACTTACGTCATTTTACTAACCTTGATTTCACGTAGCTTGTCACCTTCATACTTAGTTTCCATCTTCATCATTGTGGGAGAAGTCAGCACCATGCGAGCCATGCCAAGTGGTCTTTTCTCCATGGTTTGTGGGTTGGCTTCCAAAATACTGGCCTCGACGTTCTTCATTCCTTGTATACCGAGCTTAGTTATGTACATCCTGTCACTTCCATGCTTCTTTGTGGTCAGTGAAATAAATCCTGGCTTGCAAAGCTCAGAATAGATGTCGTAAGTTCCAATGAGGGATGACTTAGCCTTGGCTTCAGCTCGTACTCCATAACACAAAGAACTCTGATGAGGATGAAGTGCTACAGAAATGTCTATGGCCTTTTGATTTTCATTCTCTATGATGAAAGAAGCAGCGGCACTTCTGCCAGTCCTCTTATCATATCTTCCTGACATCCTGAAGGTTGTAGGAGAAGAGTGAGTCTTGTGGAATTTAATATCAAATCCAACATTGCTTTGACCATAGGCTCCACGTACAACGACTTTGGGGTGATCCTTCAGTACCTGCAAAATAAATAGATTTTGAATATCAATAGGGATAGATCTTTTAAAAAGTGTATTTTCATTTAAACAGAATATCAATAATTATGGATTTTTGTACAACTCACCTTTCCTTCAAGTTTTGCTTCCACGATGACAGTGTTTCGAGCATAAATGAGTGATTCTAACCTTCCAGTGATCTTATCTTCTGGTCTGAGGAAAATATCGAGCTCAACAGTTCCTGTGACCTTCTGTTCCTCTCTTCTGAGCTGAATATCAATTCGACGGTCCCTCTCTAGTCCTGGATGACTGACTCGACCTTCATATCTGGATTCTCCACTCCAGTCGGAATGAGATTTGCGGATGGCAATTTCATATTTGGAATCACTGAAACCCTTGTGAGGAGTGAAGCTGCAATGGCAATCAGCACAACTTGGGCCTGTGCAAGTATTGCATCCACATCCTCCTTCCATTGTACGAGAGGGTGACATCAGCAACAGGGAATAAGAATGATGGTCATGATGTTTGTAGTGGGCACGATAAAGAGCAGAACGCCGAGGGCTATCAACCATGGATGATGAGCTAGAAGATATGAGATGATCTATTGCCTTCATGAGCTTAAGTACTTCTTCTAGGTTAAGTTCCACTTCGAACCCTTGTACTCCATGCTCAGGAGACAGTTTTAGTTTGTACATTGCACCATTGACAGGAGAACCAATTTCAATGACCCACTTGGTAGTGTATTCACCCTGTTGATTATTCAGCTGAAGCTTGGTCTTTATTGGCTGTTGGAGTGATGGGCAGGTCACTTCAATCTGTAAAATATTAATGTTGTATTCCCTTTCAGATTAGTAATTTCATGAGAGTATTGGTTTTGTTATTAGAGATATTTATAATTTTGCAAGAAATGTCCATGAAAAGGGCCAGTGGGGTACTGTCTAAATAAATCTCTCCTATTAGTAAAAACATATAAATGTTGATGATATTTTGGTACTTCTCAGAAGAGAAATGTTTTTAACCTCCAGTGAATGTTGATTGTTTGCTTAATATAATTGTTTAAAAGAAATGATTCCTTTAATTGTAAAAAATTATGTAAAGGAGGGTAACCATGAATACTCCTCTTTCCACATACTTGGGGTCAGGGGAATAAGAACAGCTGTTCCACTATGAATATGATTGTTTTGTCTGTTATGTTCTTATATAAAACAGAAATAACCTTTTACCTGTAATTCAGCTTCCCTTTGGCTGGGTGTCCAGCGATGCATTGCTTCTAAGTTTACTCTAGATTGTCGACCTCCAGGCCCAACAAGATCTGCTTTGGTCGTCAGCCTCAAGTTCTGTAGTCCTTCACGCCACTCAAGAGCACTTTCTGAATTCCATTTATACTCTCTGTTTTCAGGTGTCCTGAAGGTTACGTCTGCCCCTACTTTTGGTCCAGATCCCTCCTTCTCTACCATTAAGATAGCATTCATTTTGTACATTTGTTGGCTGGGGTTTGTTACCTCTAGCATCAAACTGTTCCTTCCAACAAACCATGTGCGGATGTCATGGAGTTTCAGTTCAGCCTTGAATTGATGTTGTCTCTCTAAGTAGGCCCAGTTGCCCCTGTAAAAAAAGAATGTTTTGGCATCAGTAAACTAAAATAGGTACAAGAGTGCATGATCTCACTGTCATTACATGAATAAGATTAACAGGAATGTTATTGGTGCTGAAAATATATTTTCCCAGCAAAACTTTGAAAGTAACTCACTGGATGACACAGTCTCGTAGAGTTGATAGTGATTAACCATTTTGACTTCAGCCTTGATTTTCTTATTTGCCATGATCAGCGTCCCAAGCAAATTCAGCGTTTGCTCTCTTGCCTTCGAAATCAACATCCAAGAAACCTTTTCTTCTTAGTGGGGAAGAACTCTTTGGTCCTATCAGCTGGTTGAAAGTCAAGTGAAGGATTTTCTCACTGACAATGACATTCACTGTTTTTTCTATCATGGATGGAATGAGTATTTTAAAGTCCAGATTGGTTTCCTGTCCATCTCGAGTCGCCATGTTCCACTGCACATTAATGAGACGTTCTTCTCTGTCTTTTAGTTCAACGACAAAGGCTTGTTTGCCATGCATCATTACAAGTGAGGCTGTGACTGTATGGGGTTGGCTGCGAAGTAAAACTGCCCTCAATTCGGCCTTGAGGTGAGTGTTTTTAGGTGAAAGCATGGCTGTGACTGGTCCTTCTACATGGAAAATAGGACTTTCTCCATGTTTGGCCATTGCTCTGACTTGGTACTGAGAGCTTCCTTGGCCTGCTGCGGAAGCTTCGATCATGACTTTCTTCATACGTTCGGGAATATCAAGCTGTGAATAATAGAATTAATTATATTTAGAATCCTGGTAACCTTATTTATTTGGCACTTCAGTGAAGGTAATATTTTTTTTTTAAATAAAATGCAAGATTGAACATACCAAAAATTTGACTTGTGATGTTTCGCCTGACCGAATTAGTATCATCTCTAATTCAATAACCTTTCCACCTTCTTGGGAAGCCACTTGCCATTCAGCTCCAATTTTACTTTCTTGGTTGTATAAAATGAAGTTATTCTTATACCTGGCATTTCCGATTTTAGCTGAAAAAAAAAATAAATTGCAACTTTCTTACTACTTAGCCACAAAAAACACATTCCTTACAGACTTTTCATTTATACCAAATAGTAACATTACGCAGATGCTACTGGTGGTTATATAAAACAATACCAAATAACCATTGATTTTAAATCAAGACATACATACAGCAACAGATCCAAATATTTTAATAAAAAATTTACCTTCAATATTAGATTTCAAGGTCATATCTCTGTATGAACCTCCTTCCATGACATGGTTGCCCATGATAACAACCTTTTCATTTCCTCGCTGACCAAGCTTGAGAGCTGACCTGTACTGGGACTCGCCTTCCTTTCTCACGAAAGAAACGATGTGGAAATTTCTCAATGCTATGTTAGTTTCGAATTTGCGCAGTCTTTGTGGAAGAGGTATTCTGCACCATTCATGATATCTCAGGTCTCCGCTAACTGTCGAGAATATACAGAAAACTATGAAGTTTTTAAACAAAAAAATCTGTATTCCTGTTACACAAAGTTATCCTACCGTGAAAAAATCTTAATATCCTTTACAATATCAGATAGCAATAAAAATCAAATGATATATATACCTTCAAAGTTGAATTGTGCCCACTCTCTGACGGCAGCTAATGTCTGCAATACCACATCCAATTTGACTTCTTCTCCCTCACCATTCCACAAGAACTTAGCTTCAATACCCTTCGTGCTAGGATTGTACTGTCTGCTTTCACTGAAATAGGCAATCATCTGGACTTGTTTTTCTGACTGAGTCCACTTTCTGATCATATGGATGCTGATTCCTCCTAAACGTTCAGATTCGAGTGTTGCAGATATTTTCTTTCTTCTCCTTCATTGGCAGAGGTAATGATGGCAGTAGCTTTCTTTGGTGAGGAGGATCCTGGAGCTTCTAGCTCGACTTTAATCACCTTCTTCCTCCAGCATGCTCTTCTCTACCCTTTACACGGAGTCCTCTCATTCCTGAATCTGCCTTTCTAAGACTACCTTGACAATGGCAGGTGGACCAAGTGGAAGACCTTGACTGCGGAAAATGTTTGGCATGTTGACGTCATAGCAGAGTTTGAGTCCGAGAACTGGTTCCATTTTCGTTACACAAGACTGAGTCTGGAATCGTGTGCTTTGTACAGAGGAAGGATGAACTTTGGTCTCCTGCTGACCCTTGACTCTCTTCATAAGGTAAGTTTCACTCTGTGCCTTCACCAACTCCATTTTCTCTGGCAATTCTAATTCAACTTCAAAGCCTTCACCAGGTGTGTATTTAGCATTAATGCTTGCTCCATAGTTTGTTGCAATGTGATTCTTCATCTTAATTCCAGCACGAACAATGTGACAGTCATAGCCTATAAATGCATCTATCTGAGTTGATAAACTCGGCAAGAATTTGACAACACCAGGAGTACCAGACATGAGTCCTCTGACCTGAGTTTCCACCTTAATTCCAGCCACTGCTGTTCCCTCCAATTTCATTTTGACAGGTAATCCTTGCATTGTAGGCAAATGATAGTCCAGGTAAAACTGAGCTGTTCGTACTGTATCGATGTTGGAAGTTGCTGCTCTGTTGATCATGTTGTCAAACTTATCAAATAGGCTACTGAGAAGTTCATCAACTTTGATATTTTTCATATTTCCTTCCCAAGATCCAAAGGCCATTTCTTGATTATTGATTCGAGCATAGATATCTGCTTTCTGCATGTGCCTGTTACCATACAGTTTATCAAAGAGATGAGTGAGCTGTGACCAGTCAATAGACCTTCTCTGCCTGAAGGAGCCTTCTAAACTTTCGCTAATCTTGCCAAAGGTCTCTTTGAGATCTTCCCAGATCTGTCTTGCTGGAGTCCTCTTTAAGTAACTGTGTGGCCCGAAAAGTTCTTCTATAATTATCTCGAGTCCTTCAAAACGTGCTCCAATCTCTCCAATATTGAAGGGTGTTGCACCAAGGGCAGCTGTGAGATTAAGGTTAACCGAACGAGGAACATAAGATCCTGGGGCATAAATGACATTAGACTCTACTCCAGCACCTACACCAAAGGTTGGCGCATAGTACGACAGGTCAATATTGCGAGAATGTGTTCTCCAGTCTTTGGTGAAGTTAGAAGGCAGGACTATACTTTCAAGCTTAGATTTAAGATTTCCCTTGTATGTAGCAATAGATTCCTTAACATTGTGGAGATGGCTCAGGATGAAACTTCTCACTGCAAAGATGAATGTTAAATTCAGATTAATTACCAGCTGCTTCTACTGCAAAAGTTAGTAAGAAAAGCATAGGCTATTCCATCAATAACATAATGTTCATTTTAGACATGGCATCTCTAACCTTACCTTGAGTATTTTCTTCTACAGCTATTTTTTCAATAATCTTGTGCAGATCTTCATATTTAGCACATTTAATTGCTGCAAGATATGATCCAATACGCACTTCAGTTTTCTTTCTATGATCAAGAGCAACGTTAATGAGTTGTTTCATTATTGGGTGGATCTGAAAAATCAGAGAATTATGAACTATAAATCCTTAATTTTAACAATGCTTATACCCTTCAAGAATCTTTTTATAACAAACGTATTAAAATGTAAGCATAATATAAATAAATGATAATCTGAGATCTTTGGGACTTACTTCCTGGTGACAGTGAACGTTCCTGAAGGCCTGGGTGGCTGCCTTGCGGATGCCTTTGTCAGCTTCTGGATTTTCTATGCACTGCAAGATTGGTCTGGCTATTTCAGAATTCATCACTCCCCATGTTGCCAAGGACTTCAGCAGAGCAAGAGCGTGCTCTCTTGTTTCTTCATCTGGTGAGGCAGTGCACATTTGTCCTACTTTGCTGCTTAGAGTCTCAGCTAACTGTCTGACAGGAGCTTTTTCTTGGCATTTAGGATTTTGTCTGCAGTAAGTATGGACCATGGTGGCACCAGCTAGAGTGGTCCTTGGGAAACGCTGGAAATTTTCAAAGAGAGGCTTCAAGGCTTCAATGGAGTGAATGCATGGTCGGGGCATGAAGTACATGGAAGCAGCATAAAGGGCAGCTCGACCTCCAGTAGCTTTACCAGAAATCAACTCTTCCACCATAACCTTGACTGCTCCAGATTCGTAAACAAAAGCTAATCCGTCTAAGAACAAGCTTTCCATCTTTTGACGTTGTTCACAGATTTGGCCACCACGGATCTTCTCAAGAGTTTGTGGTATTGCCTCTTCGGGTACACGGCGCAAGAAATGTAAGGCTTTGGCAATTTGAGATGCTGCATGTTCATGAACTCCATGCTTTACCTTTTCGCATACTTGTTTGAGCACTTCATCTAGTTTGGCCACCATTGATGGATCCTTCTTTAGTGTGTGCTGATCATAACGAAGAGTCTTCCTGATAAAGCGGCTAGGCAGCTGAGAAACTGAAGGAGGAATCTGGTCTGTTTTTGACTGGAATCGTAGAACTGATTCTTGGTGGGCTTCGACGTACTTGTAAGAACCATAGGCTGGCTTGATGATATTCTTGTCTTTACAAGTAATGCTGGTGTAAATACCATTTGTAATTTCCTGTTTGCATTCAGAATAGGATTCTTCCAAAGGCAAAGGAGCCTTCACCCACATTTTTCGTGTCTCAGCTCGGTTAGCGTAATGATCTTGGCAGAAGCGATGGTTTTTCAACTTGGTCACAACAACCTTCTCTCCCTCACGTTGCACTTCATACATTGTTGAGCAGTTACCGATTATATCAGTCTGTTTAAATATATGAAATAAAGAATAGAAAGTTTTGACTTGCACTATTGTTAGTGTCATATTGCCAATAAAAGTTGATTATTTTCCTTCATATTTCATAAAAGTATGAGTTAATTCCATAGCATATTTTTATAATAAAATTAAGTGCTTCGCAAATTTAATCCTGTTACTATTATGATCTCTGATTATATATCCAAAGTCTTACCTCTGTGAAGTTGAGGCCTGAGTTGATGGTGGAGTTGGAGGGTAAGGTGTTCTGGAAAGCAGATGCAATGCCTTTTTTCAAGTTGATAGACCAAGTGTCATCATCAGGATGGCCACATGCCTCTTTCACACGTCCGTCGAAGATAGACACCACTAGGGGGTACCTCTCGAGGAACCTGGCTTCAGCAGACCCTGAAAGTAGAAAGTAACCTTCACTGACCTCAAATCACAAGAGCCGAGTTCTCTATATTTCAGTGTCCAAAGACTTCGATTTAAAATATGAATTCATTGTGATACCAAGGGCTACAAGTGCCCTACCTGAACCACCTCCAATGGAAGGATTCTTCATGGTGATGGCCATATCACAGGGTGAGAGCCACGAAAGCTCGACCTGAGAGTTCCATTCCATTTCTGCAGTGGCCCCTTCGACATCCTTCAAGTGGGTACGGGACTTGCCAGTGTATGAGTACACGTATGTCTTTTCGGGGGCGTAGAAGAGTTTGGGCGATCCGGCAACTGGGCATTCCTTTGAGCATAAGTTAGTACCTGATGGCCATGGAGCTGGGAAAGAGAGACGATGACACTCATAAACATGCAGGGACAACGGGAATTTTCTCTTTGAAATCTTGCAAAGGGCTTTTTAGGAATAAGGGAAAATTAACCAGCAGCTGCTACTTTGACTCAGAATAATGGTACGCACATGCTTCCACCAGCATAGAAGGTAATAAAGGTAAATGTATCCTGAGGATACATAGCTACTCCCTCAAAGCATATTGTTGAATAACATTAAATCAGTCTACGTGTTTTAAAAGCAAACATGGTTTCGGTATTTTTTACTTATTTTATTGAAATCTCATTGTGTTGCCGTCAAGTATAAAAGAAGAATTGTTATCTTATTATAAAATCATACGGTTTTTATGCTTTATATGTTCTGAAATCAAGTGAAACAATATCTTTGATGTCTATATTTAACTTATAAATCCTAAATTGCTGTCAAATTATAACTGAAAATCTAGAACAACTGAGAATAATTACCAGCTGAAGCCGTCGCCACAATGGCGAGAACGAGAAAGGCTGCAGAGGAGGTCATGGTGGCAGGAGATTGTCACCACAACTACTGGTCAGTACCTTCCTCGAGCCAGCTTTTATACCCCCCTGGGAATGCCCACCTTTGACCTTCTGCCTTGGCATTCAATCGAGAATTTCTTATCCTGATGTGGCTACCGAGTTCATCGTGTGACTGGGTTTGGTGATAAGGATTATCAGTCAAATAAAGGGAGTTCATGCACTCTTGCTATTTCAGCTGATTGGGTTATGCTGACCGAGGTCTGGATGTGATTATTGTGTGTCTTGAGAAGTTTAATCATGAGACGGATGTCTGGCCGTGTCTGGTTTTCGTGTGTCCTTTTACCCATGGGTGTTTATTGTCTGACTTTACTAATCATCTCATTTCAACTCACAAGCTTTTTTATGGATAGGACTTGCCGAATATATTTTGTGGAAATTAATTCTAAAAATGGTTTGTTTTCGTGACTTGCTTTGCTTCGAAGGTCTAGTTCTGACATTTGTTCATTGCTTCTGTGATCTATGACTGTATCATCTTCCTTTTACAAAGTGTATTATTTGATTAACCTTCTGAGTGATTGGTAAACTAGGATCACAGATACAAATTAATACGGAAAAGATATTCAGTCTTCATAATGTCTTGTGCTCTACATCCACGTAATTACTATTATTATTCAGATGATGATGCTTATTCATATGGAACAAGCCCACAGGGGCCATCGACTTAAAATTCAAGCTTCCAAAGAACGTGGTGTTTATTAGAAAGAAGTAACAGAAGATGGGGAAAAACAGAGGAGAGACCACTCTGTAAAAAAGTGGTGTTTACCCGTTGTGGACATCTGAGCTATGGACAAACAGTTGATACTGGTGGAACCACTTGACTTTCATATTTGAAACAGTGGAAACTTGAAAATGGGTGTTTGCTCTCTGGCTTGAATGTAAGTTTAGCAAATATTCTCTCTTACGCAATTTCCTACTGATGTTGCTTTCGACGCTGCTAGCTTGATTGCAATGAAACGTAGTTCAAAACAGGTGGTTACAATTTCTCAGCAAAGCAGTTCCGAAAAGTGTTGTCTCTTTCAGGAACACTGCTTCACTCTTAACAAAGTAGTCCCGAAAAGTGTTGTCTCTCTTACAAGAACTACTTCACTCTCAATATAGTAGTCCTGAAAAGTGTTGTCTCTCTTACGAGAACTACTTCACTCTCAATAAAGTAGTCCCGAAAAGTGTTGTCTCTCTTACGAGAACTACTTCACACTCAACAAAGTAGTCCACTCAATTTATGAGAACTAATCAAAAGTAGTCCCAAAAAGTGTTGTCTCTCTTACGAGAACTACTTCACTCTTAACAAAGTAGTCCCAAAAGTGTTGTCTCTCTTACGAGAACTACTTCACTCTCAATAAAGTAGTCCCGAAAAGTGTTGTCTCTCTTACGAGAACTACTTCACTCTCAATATATAGTCCCGAAAAGTGTTGTCTCTCTTACGAGAACTACTTCACTCTCAACAAAGTAGTCCCGAAAAGTGTTGTCTCTCTTACGAGAACTACTTCACTCTCAATAAAGTAGTCCCGAAAAGTGTTGTCTCTCTTACGAGAACTACTTCACTCTTAACAAAGTAGTCCCGAAAAGTGTTCTCTCTCTTACGAGAACTACTTCACTCTCAACAAAGTAGTCCCGAAAAGTGTTGTCTCTCTTACGAGAACTACTTCACTCTCAACAAAGTAGTCCCGAAAAGTGTTGTCTCTCTTACGAGAACTACTTCACTCTCAACAAAGTAGTCCCGAAAAGTGTTGTCTCTCTTACGAGAACGACTTCACTCTCAACAAAGTAGTCCCGAAAAGTGTTGTCTCTCTTAAGAAAACTACTTCACTCTTAACAGAGTAGTTCTGAAAACTACTTGTTTTCCATTTTCATGGAGTCTGTTCATCACTGTGGAACTCCAGTTCTTTTCCTTTTACCTCCAACAAAGAAGTTATATTTTATTTGGTCTGTTTGTTGGGCCGATAGCAAGAATACGCAAAAGGTTACGTGTGGATACTCTGAAAAAATTTTACCTCAAAAATCCCTCGTGAGGGGCAACAGGTGAATTGATTGCATGGGAGGTAGGAATGCAAGTTTGGGTAGATACAGGAGTCCAACTTTCAGTGTGAAGGGGCCTTTTTGAAGGTAGGATGTAGTCTTTAAAGTCTCTTGCTTTAATTTACTTTCTGTGACAGTTATTGGCAAATTTATTTTCTGAACATGAATCTGGCTGGTAATATTGTGGGATTTTAGGCCCTGGATCTTTAGGGTATATATTTCCATTTGCACTCTGCGTCCTTTGTTTTCTTTAAAGGTCACCAATCTGTTTCAGGATCAAAGTGCAGCTTTAGTGTCTGCTGTGAAGAATAGTAGTAATAGTAGTGGTAGTAGCAGCAGTAGTAGTGGTAATAGTTTCATACTAATTTCTTGTCAGTGTATAAGAGGTACCTTCCGTGTATTACTGCACTGCTACGAGACATTTATCAGTGTTTATTTTTGGGGGGCAAAAATAATTGTTGTATTGCTCTGTACGTTGTGGAGATGATGTTCTCTGGATCTAAGTGAATCATTAGACTGAAGGTACAGCAGTTTAATGCAGCATTCGACTGATGGTACAGCAGACTCGATCCTTGCTGCATATCTGTTTTACATATTCATACTATTACTTTAGCGTGGCCGCTGATGAAGGTAGGCTGAAACAGTAGCTTGCTTTTTGAATTTTATGCTTTTAAGCCAAGCACTAAGGCGCCTTCAGCCACTCGTCACTTAAGACAGTGAAAAGAGTTGGAGCAGCTGGACAGCAAGATAGAGAGATCCAGAAAATAAAGGAGATGAAGTGCAAGGACCTAAAGGTGGATTGGGGAGAAAACCTCACGGTTTCACTAAGAAGTCAGTGAGAGAGGCTGGACAGCAAGATATCTCTAAAGAAGGGAAGGATTAGCTCACAAAAAGTTATAATATGATAACTGAATGTTAATAAATGGGAAAAATAACTGGGATTCTGTTTTTCCTGGTTGTTCTTTATAATAATAATAATAATAATAATAATAATAATAATAATAATAATAATAATAATAATAATAATAATAATAATCAACCAAACAAAAACTTCTTTCAGTTTTCTTCTGAAGATGGAAAGAGAAACCCACAAGATTCTTGTGTATAACTTGTTTACTGGTAAATATTTACAAATGACTTTGATCTCGAGCACTGTCAGGTCCTAACTGTGACCCTTTTTCAAGAGATGAGGTAGTCAGGCTGGTTCAAGGCCCAGCAATCTTCTAATCTGCTTCTGAAACATTCTTTGTAATTTTCATCTGAAAGGTTGACCCGATTCTAAATTTTACAAAGTCAGATTACAAAGGCCAGGTGGGGAGTATTCTTATGATTTCACAATTTATTATATAAGCTAAATAAAGGCCTATACTTTTAAGTGGTTACGTTCCTTATCACAGCTTCTCAGACGCAATTTGTTTATCACACCCTCCCAGACAAACTTTACGCAGATTACTGAACGCTACATTTTACGATAAGAATGATTGCTGAATGCTACATTTTAAGATAAGAATGATTGCTGAATGCTACATTTTCAGATAAGAAAGTGCCGTCATAAAAATGACAGTCTTGTAAGAATATTAATTTATTTTTTTTTTTCTGTTGTTATCTGTCAAAGTGAATGGCCGAAAGACAGTGCCCACTTGTGGGTATATAAGCAGCTTCCACAGTGGGTCAGATTCAGAAGTTGTGGTGCCAACATCTGCTGTCACCATGACCTCCTCAGTCCTCTTGGCTTTCGTCATTCTGGCGACAGCCTCAGCTGGTAATTATTCTTTGTTGACTTGCAAGTTCAGTTAAGGTCTACAGTGATACACCAGTCTACTTGATCTGAGAACTTATACAGTGGCTAGTATTTGTATTTTGTAACATGAAAACTATTTTATATTTGAATTTAACTACAAGAGATTTTCTACTAAGTAAGAAACATTGTACAGAGGTACGGTTGTTCAAAAAGGGCGCTTGCAGATTGTTAAGAATCAAGTTGGTGACATGTTCTAAGGTATCGTTAATGCACTGTTTTATTACCTTCTAGGTCCTTTGAAAGGATGATACACTATTCCAAATCAAAACTAGCAACTTACCTTATGAAGTGTGAGCATGTACGAAATTAACATGAGAAATTTAAACGGGAAAATCCTCATTATGCAAGCATTTGAATGTTTCATCTCTGATATCTTCCTTTTCTCCAGCTCCTTGGCCATCAGGAACTAACTTATGCTCAAAGGAATGCCCAGTTGCCGGATCGCCCAAACTCTTCTACGCCCGAAAAAGACATATGTGTACTCGTGACACTGGCAAAGTCCCGTGCCCACCTGAGGGATGTCGAAGGGGCCACTGCAGAAATGGAATGGAACTCTCAGGTCGAGCTTTCGTGGCTCTCACCCTGTGATATGGCCATCACCATGAAGAATCCTTCCATTGGAGGTGGTTCAGGTAGAGTAGTTGGATGACTCGTCATGAAACTGAATTCATATTTTGAGCTGAAGTCTTGGGACACTGAAATATAGAGAGAACTCGGCTCTTGTGGTTTGAGGTCAGTGAATGCTACTTTATACTTTCAGGGTCTGCTGAAGCCAGGTTCCTCGAGAGGTACCCCCTAGTGGTGTCTATCATTGATGGAAGGGTGAAAGCAGCCTGTAGCCATCCTGATGATGACACTTGGTCCATCAACTTGAAAAAGGGCATTGCATCTGCTTTCCAGAACACCTTACCCTCCAACTCCACCATCAACTCAGGCCTCAACTTCACAGAGGTAAGTCTCCTGATATTGAAAGTAATACATTTAAAAATGTTAAATAATTAATTCTAGTAAAAAATGTCCTATGTAATTGAACAGATTTTATTACTTTATGGAGTATGAAAGAAAGTAACTAACTTATATGAACAATATACTCTACAAATCAAAACCTTTTAATCTTTATTTTTTATACATTTAAACAGACTGATATAATCGGTAACTGCTCAACAATGTATGAAGTGCAACATGAGGGAGAGAAGGTTGTTGTGACCAAGTTGAAAAACCATCGCTTCTGCCAAGATCTTTATGTTAACCGAGCTGAGACACCAAAAGCTTGGGTGAAGGCTCCATTGCCTTTGGAAGAATCCCATTCTGAATGCAAACAGGAAATTACAAATGGTATTTACACCAGCATTACTTGTAAAGACAAGAATATCATCAAGCCAGCCCTATGG
Organism: Macrobrachium rosenbergii; assembly: GCF_040412425.1. Taxonomy (NCBI): domain Eukaryota; kingdom Metazoa; phylum Arthropoda; class Malacostraca; order Decapoda; family Palaemonidae; genus Macrobrachium; species Macrobrachium rosenbergii. The sequence continues at coordinate 1,492,062 of NC_089747.1, read as the reverse complement.
TTCTTACATAAGTATGTCGAAGCCCACCAAGAATCAGTTCTACGATTCCAGTCAGAAACAGACCAGATTCCTCCTTCAGTTTCTCAGCTGCCTAGCCACTTTATCAGGAAGACTCTTCGTTATGATCAGCACACACCAAAGAAGGATCCATCAATGGTGGCCAAACTAGATGAAGTGCTCAAACAAGTATGTGAAAAGGTAAAGCACGGAGTTCACGAACATGCAGCATCTCATTTGCCAAAGCATTACATTTCTTGCGCCGTGTACCCGAAGAGGCAATACCACAAACTCTTGAGAAGATCCGTGGTGGCCAAATCTGTGAACAACGTCAAAAGATGGAAAGCTTGTTCTTAGATGGATTAGCTTTTGTTTACGAATCTGGAGCAGTCAAGGTTATGGTGGAAGAGTTGATTTCTGGAAAAGCTACTGGAGGTCGAGCTGCTCTTTATGCTGCTTCCATGTACTTCATGCCCCGACCATGCATTCACTCCATTGAAGCCTTGAAGCCTCTCTTTGAAAATTTCAGCGTTTCCCAAGGACCACTCTAGCTGGTGCCACCATGGTCCATACTTACTGCAGACAAAATCCTAAATGCCAAGAAAAAGCACCTGTCAGACAGTTAGCCTGAGACTCTAAGCAGCAAAGTAGGACAAATGTGCACTGCCTCACCAGATGAAGAAACAAGAGAGCACGCTCTTGCTCTACTGAAGTCCCTTGGCAATATGGGAGTGATGAATTCTGAAATAGCCAGACCAATCTTGCAGTGCATAGAAAATCCAGAAGCTGACAAAGGCATTCGCAAGGCAGCCACCCAGGCCTTCAGGAACGTTCACTGTCATCAGGAGGTAAGTCCCAGGGATCTCAGGTTATCTTTTATTTTAATTATGCTCACATTTTAATACAATTCCTATAAAAATTCATGAAGGGTATAAGCATTGTTAAAATGATAGATTTGTAGCTTATAATGCTCTGATTTTACAGATCCACCCAATAATGAAGCAGCTCATTAACGTTGCTCTCGACCACAGAAAGAAAACTGAAGTTCGTATTGGATCATATCTTGCAGCAATTAAATGTGCTAAATATGAAGATCTGCACAAGATTACTGAAAAAATAGCAATAGAAGAAAATACTCAAGGTAAGATGGATGTTATTTCTGAGTTAAAATATGATACTATTGATGAAACTTCCCGGACTTTCTATACTAACTCTTGTAAAAAAAAATGCACCCTTTAATTAATTTAAATTTAACATTTATTTTTACAGTGAGAAGTTTCATCTTAAGCCATCTCCACAATATCAAGGAATCAACTGTCCCTTACAAGGCAAATCTCAAATCTAGGCTTGAAACTATAGTCCTACCCTCTAACTTCACCAAAGACTGGCGAAAGCATTCTCGCAATATCGACATGTCGTACTATGCGCCAACCTTTGGTGTAGGTGCTGGAGTCGAGTCTAATGTCATTTATGCTCCAGGATCTTATGTTCCTCGCTCGGTTAACCTTAATCTCACAGCTGCCCTTGGTGCAACACCCTTCAATATCGGAGAGATTGGAGCACGTTTTGAAGGACTCGAGACAGTTGTAGAAGAACTTTTCGGGCCACACAGTTATTTCAAGAGGACTCCAGCAAGACAGATCTGGGAAGATCTCAAAGAGACACTTAGCAAGGTCACTGAACGTTTAGAAGGCTCCTTCAGGCAGAGGAGGTCTATTGATTTGTCCCAAATCTCTCATCTCTTTGACAAACTATACGGTAACAGGCGTATACAGAAAGCAGATCTCTATGCACGAATCAATAATCAAGAATTGGCCTTTGATCTTGGGAAGGAAATATGAAAAATATCAAAATTGACGAAATCATTAATAGCCTATTTGATAAGTTTGACAACATGATCAACAGAGCAGCAACTTCCAACATCGATACAGTACGAACAGCTCAGTTTTACCTGGACTATCATTTGCCTACAATGCAAGGATTACCTATCAAGATGAAATTGGAGGAACAGCAGTGGCTGGAATTAAGGTGGAAACTCAGGTCAGAGGACTCATGTCTGGAACTCCTGGTGTTGTCAAATTCTTGCCAAGTTTATCAACTCAGATAGATGCATTTATAGGCTATGACTGTCACATTGTTCGTGCTGGAATTAAGATGAAGAATCACATTGCAACAAACTATGGAGCAAGCATTAATGCTAAATACACACCTGGTGAAGGTTTTGAAGTAGAATTAGAATTGCCAGAGAAAATGGAGTTGGTGAAGGCACAGAGTGAAACTTACCTTATGAAGAGAGTCAAGGGTCAGCAGGAGACCAAAGTTCATCCTTCCTCTGTACAAAGCACACGATTCCAGACTCAGTCTTGTGTAACGAAAATGGAACCAGTCCTCGGACTCAAACTCTGCTATGACGTCAACATGCCAAACATTTTCATGCAGTCAAGGTCTTCCACTTGGTCCACCTGCCATTGTCAAGGTAGTCTTAGAGAAGGCAGATTCAGGAATGAGAGGACTCGTGTAAAGGGTAGAGAAGAGCATGCTGGAGGAAAGAAGGTGATTAAAGTCGAGCTAGAAGCTCCAGGATCCTCCTCACCAAAGAAAGCTACTGCCATCATTACCTCTGCCAATGAAGGAGAAGAAAAGAAAATATCTGCAACACTCGAATCTGAACGTTTAGGAGGAATCAGCATCCATATGATCAGAAAGTGGACTCAGTCAGAAAAACAAGTCCAGATGATTGCCTATTTTCAGTGAAAGCAGACAGTACAATCCTAGCACGAAGGGTATTGAAGCTAAGTTCTTGTGGAATGGTGAGGAGAAGAGGTCAAAGTGGATGTGGCATTGCAGACATTAGCTGCCATCAGAGAGTGGGCACAATTTAACTTTGAAGGTATGTATATCATATGATTTTTATTATTATTTGATATTGTAAAGCACAATTTTAAGATTTTTTCACAGTGGGATAACTTTGTGTAATAGAGTATTATTTTTTTTGTTTAAAAACTTCATAGTTTTCTGTAATACTCTTGACAGTTAGCGGAGATCTGAGGTATCATGAATGGTGCAGAATACCTCTTCCACAAAGACTGCGCAAATTGAAACTAACATAAAGATTGAGAAATTGGCACATCGTTTCTTTCATGAGAAAGGAAGGCGAGTCCCAGTACAGGTCAGCTATTAAGCTTGGTCAGCGAGGAAATGAAAAGGTTGATATAATGGGCAACCATGTCATGGAAGGAGGTTCATACAGAGATATGACCTTGAAATCTAATATTGAAGGTAAATATTTTAATTAAAGTTTTTGGGTCTGTTGCTGTAAGTTTGTCTTGATCAATGGTTATTTGGAGTTGTGTTATATAACCACCAGTAGCATCTGCATAATGTTACTATTTGGTATAAATGAAAAGTCTGTAAGAAATGTGTTTTTTGTGGCAAAGTAGTTATTGAGTTGTAATATATATTTTTTCAGCTAAAATCGGAAATGCCAGGTACAGGAAAAACGTCATTTTATACAACCAAGAAAGTAAAATGGGAGTTGAATGTCAAGTGGTTTCTCAAGAAGGTGGAAAGGTTATTGAATTAGAGATGATATTAAATCGGTCAGGAGAAACATCGCAAGTAAAATTTTTGGTACGTAGAGTCTAACTTTCTATTTACAGAATTAAAATGAAGAGACTAATATTTGTATTGAGGTAATAAATAAGGAAGGTTAATGTTTTTAACGTAATTAATTCCACTTTCCACAGCTTGATATTCCTGAACGTATGAAGAAAGTCATAATCGAAGCTTCCGCAGCTGGCCAAGGAAGCTCTCAGTATCAAGTCAGAGCAATGGCTAAACATGGAGAAAGTCCTATTTTCCATGTAGAAGGACCAGTCACAGCCATGCTCTCATCTAAAAACACTCACCTTAAGACCGAACTGAGAACTGTTTTACTTCGCAGCCAACCCTACACAGTCACAACCTCACTTGTAATGATGCATGGCAGACAAGCCTTTGTCTTTGAACTAAAAGACAGAGAAGAACACCTCATTTCAGTGCAGTGGAATATGGCGACTCGAGGTGGACAGGAAACCAATCTGGACTTTAAAATACTCATTCCATCCATGATAGAAAAGACAATGAATGTCATTGTCAGTGAGAAAATCCTTCACTTGACTTTCAACCAGCTGATAGGACCAAAGAGTTCTTCCCACTAAGAAGAAAAGGTTTCTTGGATGTTGATTTCGAAGGCAAGAGAGCAAACGTCGAATTTGCTTGGGACGCTGATCGTAACCCAAATAAGAAAATCAAGGCTGAAGTCAAAATGGTTAATCCACTATCAACCCTACGAGACTGTGTCATCCAGTGAGTTACTTTCAAAGTTTTGCTGGGAAAATATATTTTCAGCACCAATAACATTCCTGTTAATCTTATTCATGTAATGATAGTGAGATAATGCAATCTTGTACCTATTTTAGTTTACTGATGCCGAAACATTCTTTTTTTACAGGGGCAACTGGGCCTACTTAGAGAGACAACATCAATTCAAGGCTGAACTGAAACTCCATGACATCCGCACTTGGTTTGTTGGAAGGAACAGCTTGATGCTGGAGGTAACAAACCCCAGCCAACAAATGTACAAAATGAATGCTATCTTAACAGTAGAGAAAGAGGCATCAGGACCAAAAGTAGGGGCAGACGTAACCTTCAGGACACCTGAAAACAGAGAGTATAAGTTGAATACAGAAAGTGCTCTTGAGTGGCGTGAGGGACTACAGAACTTGAGGCTGACGACCAAAGCAGATCTTGTTGGGCCTGAAGGTCGACAATCTAGAGTAAACTTAGAAGCAATGCATCGCAGGACACCCAGCCAAAGGGAAGCTGAATTACAGGTAAAAGGTTATTTCTGTTTTATATAAGAACATAACAGACAAAACAATCATATTCATAGTGGAACAGCTGTTCTTATTCCCCTGACCCCAAGTATGTGGAAAGAGGAGTATTCATGGTTACCCTCCTTTACATAATTCCTTACAATTAAAGGAATCATTTCTTTTAAACAATTATATTAAGCAAACAATCAACATTCACTGGAGGTTAAAAACATTTCTCTTCTGAGAAGTACCAAAATATCATCAACATTTATATGTTTTTACTAATATATGAGATTTATTTAGACAGTACCCCACTGGCCCTTTTCATGGATATTTCTTGCAAAATTATAAATATCTCTAATAAAAAAACCAATACTCTCATGAAATTACTGATCTGAAAGGGAATACAACATTAATACTTTACAGATTGAAGTGACCTGCCCATCACTCCAACAACCTATAAAGACCAAGCTTCAGCTGAATAATCAACAGGGTGAATACACTACCAAGTGGGTCATTGAAATTGGTTCTCCTGTCAATGGTGCAATGTACAAACTAAAACTGTCTCCTGAGCATGGAGTACAAGGGTTCGGAAGTGGAACTTAACCTAGAAGAAGTACTTAAGCTCCTGAAGGCAATAGATCATCTCATATCTTCTAGCTCATCATCCATGGTTGATAGCCCTCGGCGTTCTGCTCTTTATCGTGCCCACTACAAACATCATGACCATCATTCTTATTCCTGTTGCTGATGTCACCCTCTCGTACAATGGAAGGAGGATGTGGATGCCACTTGCACAGCCCAAGTTGTGCTGATTGCCACTGCAGCTTCATTCTCACAAGGGTTTCAGTGATTCCAAATATGAAATAGCTATCCGCAAATCTCACTCTGACTGGAGTGGAGAATCCAGATATGAAGGTCGAGTCAGTCATCCAGGACTAGAGAGGGACCGTCTGAATTGATATTCAACTTAGAAGAGAGGAACAGAAGGTCACAGGAACTGTTGAGCTCGATATTTTCTCAGACCAGAAGATAAGATCACTGGAAGGTTAGAATCACTCATTTATGCTCGAAACACTGTCATCGTGGGAAGCAAAACTTGAAGGAAAGGTGAGTTGTACAAAATCCATAATTATTGATATTCTGTTTAAATGAAAATACACTTTTTAAAAGATCTGTCACTATTGATATTCAAAATCTATTTATTTTGTAGGTACTGAAGGATCACCCCAAAGTCGTTGTACGTGAGCCTATGGTCAAGCAATGTTGATTTGATATTAAATTCCACAAGACTCACTCTTCCTACAACCTTCAGGATGTCAGGAAGATATGATAAGAGGTCTGGCAGAAATGCTGCTGCTTCTTTCATCATGGAGAATGAAAATCAAAAGGCCATAGACATTTCTGTAGCACTTCATCCTCATCAGAGCTCTTTGTGTTATGGAGTACGAGCTGAAGCCAAGGCTAGTCATCCCTCATTGGAACTTACGACACATCTATTCTGAGCTTTGCAAGCCAGGATTTGTTTCACTGACCACAAAGAAGCATGGAAGTGACAGGATGTACATAACTAAGCTCGGTATGCAAGGAATGAAGAACGTCGAGGCCAGTATTTTGAAGCCAACCCACGAACCATGGAGAAAAGACCACTTGGCATGGCTCTGATGGTGCTGACTTCTCCCACAATGATGAAGCTGGAAACTAAGTATGAAGGTGATAAACTACGTGAAATCAAGGTTAGTATAATGATATATATAAATTTGCTATTTTCTGAAGTATGAAAAATTGTATTGAGTGCCAGAGAAACATAATGAACTGTCTTTTTCAGAGTACTGTTGGTGATATGTTGGAGAGGCTCATGTCTTCTGCAGGCAACTGGATGGATTCTATGAGCAGTGAAGTTTTACAAGAGGGATCTGGTTCACCATCTGGCCACATGTCTTCAGTATGGCAGGAAATTAAAACGAAGCTTCGAGAATCTATTCTGACTTGGAAAACGATTTAGTCATTCCTAAATATGACAGGCTCAGGAATGGGCTCGTGGTGGCCTTCTGTCTAACGTTGCTGAGGGATGTTCAAAGGTTTGGTCTCATTATGCTCACGTCCAGAACAGTTTATCTTCATCTGTATCCAACATGATAAGAACTATTCGAGAGGAATTCCTGGCTTAACTCGAGTAGTCACTGAAGGCAAGTCATTTATGGAAAAAACTTCTAATCAGTTTTGGCAGGTTTCAAATCTAAGTTTAAATGAAGTATAGTTTCATCAAAACCACTTCTTTCACACAGTGGAATATCTGAAGTAATTTTCCTTTATTTCTTCATATAAGTGAATCTGATTAATGGTGAGAATGGGAATGCAAAGTCAATGCGTATAAACTTACAAAGATCATGAAATAAGTTAGCATGATGGTGCAGTTAAATCTGGATGAACTAGTAAGGAGTTATCGATATATTCTGAATCAATATTCTTTGCAGTTGTAATGGGAACTGCTCGTGGCCTGCAAACTGGTGAAATGCCAGAGGTGTTCCGTCGATGGTGGAACGAGTTCCTGGAGAGTTCTTTCTGTAGGGCTATAGAATCTGACTTTGATTCACTCTGGAATGAGTACCAAGAGGAGTACCAGGGATTGCAGCAGATCTGGAGGAAAGTCAAGAACACACTCACAAAGGACGTTAACAGGCAGAGACGTAATCTTATGCACTACAAGAAACCCAAGCACCTTGTTAACTGGATTGTCAGCGACATGAACATTGTAAGGACGTTTTCGCTTTCCAAAATACTTAAGGTGGTTACATTTTAATGCAAATGTTAATACTGAAATTACAAGGTGGAAAAGGCTAACTCTATTTGAGGTAATAATATTAAAACTTACTTCTTCTTTTCCTAGGAACGAATGGTTTTCAGGGGAGTAGATAAGGTGATCAAGAATGTTGTGCAGAAAGCTCTCATCGTACCTGTTCAGATTGATGGTAGCCACTTCCAGCTTCAGTTGCCTATTCGTCGACCAGTGCAGTCACTTCCTCAAGCTTTGTCTTATGTATCACTGAATCCAACTCCAGTTGTTGACCGTGCATTATGGTGGTTTGAAGCTCTTATGCCCACTCCAGTTGATAACATTGTATGGGCTTATTATAAATTCCTTCCTCGTCATGCACGTTATCTTCTGCCACCTTACAATCACACAGCCATGGTTGTTGATGGATCAGAGATCCTTACATTTGATGGAGTTGTCCTGCGAGTACCTCATTCTCCCTGCAAAGTCTTGCTTGCACAGTACAAGACTCACTCCTTGATTATGCAAAATCAGCAGCCCGGCCATTTGCCACACTTCATTTTGAAGGCTGCTGGAGCTACAGTGGAGGTCAAGCCAGAATTCGTGGTTACCGTCAATGGAAATCCAGTAAGTGGGCCTAGGGAAGTGCAAGGTGAAGTCGTGATCTTCAAAGAAAATGAGAAGATCAAGGTCAGGACTCCATTCATAACACTCCGTGTCTACAGAGACAGCTGCACTGCATCAGTCGAGGTCTCTGGCTGGACGTTTGTAAAATAGCCGGTCTTTTGGGCGCCTACGATGGGGAAAAGGCAACTGACAGGATGACGCCTCAGGTACAAGGGCAGCTAACTTGCAAGAGCTCGTCAAGTCCTGGCAGGAGAATCCCAGTGCGAGACTCCTCGCGTTGCTCCCGTAAGCCCCATGCAGGTTCCAGTGGTCCATATGCTGCACTGCCAAACCCTCTTCGGAGTTCGATCTAGCTGCAACCCAGTCGTCCATCCTGGGCCATTCAGGAAGATGTGCTTCGCAAGCAGGAACGCATGTCATGTGGCGAAGGCCTATCGCGCCATGTGCGAGACGAAGGGTGTTAAGGAGACCTTCCCTCTGGGATGCTGATGACCAAACTTTTCCACAGAACTCGTCGTGTAAATGACCAGCCGACTCGAAGCCAAGTGACCTCATTTTTTAACTTATAAGGAATGCAACGAAAATGTCCACAAATTAATGGATTTCTAAAACGATAATAAATATGATCAGCATGACAAAAAAACATAATCTTTTTGTACCCTAATTTTCCTATTGGTTTCTAGTTTTTGTATCACATATATATATTACATTCGATTTCTCTTTACCCAAAAGAGACAGTTATTCTGAGCATTTTATACTTTGGCTGATTCATCTTTTAGTTAGATAAAGCAATCTAACCCTAAGCACTATGTGGCATCACCCACTTTTCGTGACCAGTAATTTACTGCCTACACAAGGAGGAGAGGAGGCCATCGCCTTGTCAATTTTCAATTTTCTCCTGGCCCTCTCACCCTTCCACGGAAAGAAAAAGATATATAGCTAGAATTTGTCAAATTTATCAGAAAAATATCACTTGTATTCAACTATAATGAAGCATACACACACACACACACACACTATATACAGTATATATATTATACATGCAAGACCAGCACACTCCTTATCTATAGCAATTCCTAGCGAACTGCTCTAGATATACGTATGTGGCATCTATTTTTTTTTTTTAGAAAACATCTTTTTATTTGCTCTAATTAGAGAAAACAAAAGCTCCAGATAATAGACGCCACATGTGCATCATCATTCTTTATGTCTGAGACATTTCTCCAGTAATTCCTTTCCCTTCAAAATGTCTTCAATTGCAATATACAGAAGGGCAGACTCTACTGGCTATCTTTCCATATCTTACTGTTTTTTTTTATAAAGAGAGGGTCTTGTTTCTGAAGTTCCTAAATTATAAGAAGTACATTGACCCTTATAGTATATGCATTCTCTAAGTTACCATAATCTTGATAAGATCACCCTTAAACGAGTAAAACTTTTACGTGCTACTTTCAATCAAGGGGTACTTCCATATCTGTTGCAATATTGTTTTGCAGAGTTGCACAGACTGAAAGTCAATAATATCCTGAGGCTAGATTCCAGTTCTCAGCAGAGGTTACCCACTTCATTAATCTCCAAAAGTAATCTATTATCTGAAAGCTTTATTCCGTCAAGTGTAAGGGGTTCATTATCAGATATTTCCTTGATTGCTCTCTTAAGGTCAGTTAAAGTGAACATGATGTCTGGTTCAGCTGCCATTTTGATTAATGAGCCAAGTCTTTTATCTCAGTTTCAGAAACTGTACCCTGTTGTGTATGGTACAGTTGCTGTATCCAACAAACTATTTGCTGCTATTATCCATGAATAAGGTTTCCCTTTGAACCTAACAAAGGGTAAAAAAAATTTTTTCTTTTGAACTGATATTATTATGATCTTCAGCCATCAAATCACTAGGCTGCTATTGAGTATGCATCTCAGTCTCTATTGGACTGAAGACCAGCCAAGAGTACGCTCTAGAGCAATCCAAAACAATGCAATGAAGCATCACTGAAGCATCAATATGAACCAGGTTTTGTTTCCGCAAAGCATAGACGAAGTTTACCAGATGTTGTCCATTGTAACCAATTGGTTCTTAACCACGTAAAATAAGTCTAATCCTTCGTGCCAGCCCTAGGATAGCTGTTAATAAGCTCAGTGGTCTGGTATACTTAACTTTAACTGGTCCATTGGACTTGCCTATGGTACGCGTAGTCATCTTATGAGGTCATATGAATGATAAACAGAGAGGCTACATGAACCTACTGGAAGAGCTGGATTACAAAAAAGGTTATGGATGAATTTTAACGACAATTTTAGACAATGTGTACCTCGTGACTGACAACATACAGTGATCACAATCTGGGAGAGACCTGGATAGATGATGTGTGGGGGGGGGGATAGGGAGATCGAATAGCACAGTCTTATGGAGGTTTGCTCTTTCCAACATAGCAATTCCAAGATGAGTTATCCTTTTTTGACACTAAAGAGAGAGAGAGAGAGAGAGAGAGAGAGAGAGAGAGAGAGAGAGAGAGGGCGAATCTTAGATTTTTCAGTTGCTGTAGCTTAATACGATTTCTTAATGCGAAGAGTCATGAGAAACCTTTCACCTATAATTTTCCGAGTTTAACGGAGGGTTATGATTCTTCCAACGTAGTTATAACAGTTATAACATCACAACTCTTCAGGGATATCTACACTCAGTGCTGGATTTCGACGGACAACTGCGTCACTAAGGAATTTCCTTCCGTAATGTCTTTTCCACGCCACAAAAAGGAAAACAGCTTGAGTATGATACAAATTTGACATCTATTTTTGTCTTCCGTATTTCTTTAACCTTTTGTTTTTATATATAGTTTCTTACGTATAGTATTCGTAACAGGAACGAAAATGACGTATTTGAAAGCCCGGAGGAAAATCTATTATTATTATTATTATTATTATTATTATTATTATTATTATTATTATTATTCAGTAGATGGAAGCTATGCATATGGAAGAAGCCCACGAAAGGGGCCATTGACTTGAAAGTCAAGCTTCCAAAGAATATTATGGAGGTGTTCATTAGGAAGAAGTAAGAGGAAGTAAGAGGCAGTAATGAGGAAGAGTTCACACCATCTACAAGGTCAGGAAAATATACCTGAAACTCCCAAAGGTCATATTCTTCAGGAAACATTATTAATAATGGAATACATAATGCATAAATGCAAAAAATATATAATGTATCATATGGATAAAGTCTAGTCTCTTGCGTTAGAGCTAACACTGGTTCTTGACACGAACTGCGGAAACTGTGAAACCGTTCAATTATTTTACCTCAGAATCTAAGGTGTAGCTGGGTGGTTCTGAACCAGGGGTACCCTCCTTGGGGGGAAGATTTCAGAGTTTCAAAAGGGCGGTGGGGAGGGGGACTGTAACCACATTTATTCAAGTTTTAATATACATCAGCATATTCAGTCTCTAAGAAATGTAAACTACACTATAAAATGAATCTGTATCTAAAGGTTATGTAATATATACTAATATGGGAGAAAAGAAGGATTTTTAGTATTATGTATATGCATACTATTTGGAAAGCACCTTTTGAAGCAGACAATTTTGGAAAGGGGGGGGGGGGGGATGACATTCTGACATATGGTGAAAGGGTGCATAGGCCAAAAAAGGTTGAGAACCACGTCTAGCTTTTAACAAGAAACAGAGAGTAACCCGAAGGCCTGTTTAGGAAGGACTTATAATCAGTCCCAAAGGCCTGTTTTGGAAGGACTTATAATCAGTCCCAAATGCCTGTTTTGGAAGGACTTATAATCAGTCCCAAAGTCTGCTGCATACATCAGGATCTAAACAGCTTATACTAGTCGAGGTAGTCTGAAGGCCTCTATAAAGAGACCATAATTGACAAACATATAGAACCTGATTCTATATTCTATGTACTGCCTTCATACAGAGGTACCAGATAGAAGAACAGAGGAGAGGAAGGAACTGGCTTGTTTGATAGAGCAAAGGTGATCATAAAAATGGCAGGAATAAAGAATAAAGAAATATACTCTAAAATTATGCTTAGCCTTATACAAGGGGAAGAGAGAGAGAGAGAGAGAGAGAGAGAGAGAGAGAGAGAGAGAGAGAGAGAGAGAGAGAGAGAGAGAGAGAAAGTTAGGTATGGTCACTGTCGATGACTCAAGTTAAGTAGAAAAACTGTCGTTTGAATCTTTAGGTAGTTAAATGGGTTTTCTAGGAATTTGAAATTTTAGACAATCTTTTCGGTATTACCTTTTAATGGATTAGAAAGGAAAAGAATAGAAAGCACAAATACACACACTCATATTAATATACATTACACACACACACATATATATATATATATATATATATATATATATATATGTGTGTATATGTGTGTGTGTGTGTGTGTGTGTGCATACATAAACAAAATATTTCAAATATACTGTATATATGTATATTTATATATGTATATATACATATATGATAAATGTACTTGAATGTTAGAGCATTTTATACAACTCAAAAGAACCATAAAAATAACTGACATAAAATAATATTTAACGACTGTCTACATCCATGTTAAATCACTGGTTAATGTGAACAGTTGGTAGAAGACATGCGTATTTGTATAGAAAATGCATGAGTGAAAAATATAGATAAGTATATATATATATATATATATATATATATATATATATATATATATATATATATATATATATATATATATATATATATTATATAATATATATGATTACTCACGTGTAAATAAATCTAAATAACTCAGAGCATTAGGTATAATGAGAAAGACTGAAATTCCAGTTTACAATAACATCAAGAAAAGATTGGCCAGTTTCTTGAATGGTTCAGTCCTTAGCAAATATGGAACGATATTAGGGTTACAATTTGAGCCTTCAGTTAAACCTCTACTACGATTAGTTAGGAGTTATTAGAGGCAGGCATCTTTGACTGAAAAGCAAATAACGCATAGGTAATATAACACGAGGAATCCAGACAGGCCCAGACGGACACCCCCATGATAAAATAGAACTTAGACTTCACCATATCACATTTACCCCCAAATCAGCTCGAATGCAATCAGCAATCAGCTGAAATGGCAGGCGAGAGCACGAACTGCCTGCATTGCCCGATAAGAACTAGCAACAAACATCCCACAGTCCCAGACACACTCGACTTCTGCTGACGTCTGCAAATCTGGATACGAAAATCCTTATCAGCTCAATGTATGCATCATCGGAAATTGGGAGAGTCGGGGCGGAAAGTGCTTGCAAGAAATTTTCCATTATCTGTCTCTTTGAAGGTTAAAAGGCTGAGGGTCAAGGTACGCACTCCTGGGGAGTATAAAGCTGTCTCAGACTTGGAGATGATCAGTAGTTGTGGTGACAACCTCCCGCCACCATGACCTCCTCGGCTCTTCTCGTTCTTGCCGTTGTGGCGACGGCTTCAGCTGGTAATTATTCTCTGTTGTTTTAGGTTTACAATTATGTTTTGACTTATATGAAGTCTTTAGGGATTTACAGGCTGAATATAGACATTAAAGTTACAGTTGCACTTTGATTTCAGAGCTCTTGTAAGTAGAGAAACCTGAACATGATTTTTATAAATATGGATGTAACACAACGAGATTTCTTTTTAACTCTTTAGACAGGAACGATGCCTGCTTAAAAGACATGTACTCTGATTATATAATTTTAGGACGTACATACCTGTCATTATTACACTATTATGACCTTCTATGCTATTTGAAGCACGAACTATTATTTTGAATCAAAAGTATCAACTCCTGGTTAATTATCTGTCTGTCTTAAAAAGCCCTTTAAGAAATTCCATCCATTAAACGTCATTATTCATGGATGTTTAAAAGTGTCGTCGTCTCTTTTCTCCAGCTCCTTGGCCATCAGGAACTAACTTATGCTCAAAGGAATGCCCAGTTGCCGGATCGCCCAAACTCTTCTATGCCCCCGAAAAGACATATGTGTACTCATACACTGGCAAGTCCCATATCCACCTGAGGGATGTCGAAGGGGCCAATGCAGAAATGGAATGGAACTCTCAGGTCGAGCTTTCGTGGCTCTCACCCTGTGATATGGCCATCACCATGAAGAATCCTTCCGTTGGAGGTGGTTCAGGTAGAGTAGTTGATGACTTGTCATGAAACTGAATTCATATTTTGAGTTGAAGTCTTGGGACACTGAAATATAGGGAGAACTCGGCTCTTGTGGTTTGAGGTCAGTGAATGCTACTTTCTACTTTCAGGGTCTGCTGAAGCCAGGTTCCTCGAGAGGTACCCCCTAGTGGTGTCTATCATTGATGGAAGGGTGAAAGCAGCCTGTAGCCATCCTGATGATGACACTTGGTCTATCAACTTGAAAAAGGGCATTGCATCTGCTTTCCAGAACACCTTACCCTCCAACTCCACCATCAACTCAGGCCTCAACTTCACAGAGGTAAGTCTCCTGATATTGAAAGTAATACATTTAAAAATGTTAAATAATTAATTCTAGTAAAAAATATCCTATGTAATTGAACAGATTTTATTACTTTATGGAGTATGAAAGAAAGTAACTAACTTATATGAACAATATACTCTACAAATCAAAACCTTTTAATCTTTATTTTTTATACATTTAAACAGACTGATATAATCGGTAACTGCTCAACAATGTATGAAGTGCAACATGAGGGAGAGAAGGTTGTTGTGACCAAGTTGAAAAACCATCGCTTCTGCCAAGATCTTTATGTTAACCGAGCTGAGACACCAAAAGCTTGGGTGAAGGCTCCTTTGCCTTTGGAAGAATCCTATTCTGAATGCAAACAGGAAATTACAAATGGTATTTACACCAGCATTACTTGTAAAGACAAGAATATCATCAAGCCAGCCTATGGTTCTTACAAGTATGTCGAAGCCCACCAAGAATCAGTTCTACGATTCCAGTCAGAAACAGACCAGATTCCTCCTTCAGTTTCTCAGCTGCCTAGCCACTTTATCAGGAAGACTCTTCGTTATGATCAGCACACACTAAAGAAGGATCCATCAATGGTGGCCAAACCAGATGAAGTGCTCAAACAAGTATGCGTAAAAGGTAAAGCACGGAGTCCACGAACATGCAGCATCTCATTTTGCCAAAGCATTACATTTCTTGCGCCGTGTACCCGAAGAGGCAATACCACAAACTCTTGAGAAGATCCGTGGTGGCCAAATCTGTGAACAACGTCAAAAGATGGAAAGCTTGTTCTTAGATGGACTAGCTTTTGTTTACGAATCTGGAGCAGTCAAGGTTATGGTGGAAGAGTTGATTTCTGGTAAAGCTACTGGAGGTCGAGCTGCTTTTATGCTGCTTCCATGTACTTCATGCCCCGACCATGCATTCACTCCATTGAAGCCTTGAAGCCTCTCTTTGAAAATTTCCAGCGTTTCCCAAGGACCACTTTAGCTGGCGCCACCATGGTCCATACTTACTGCAGACAAAAACCTAAATGCCAAGAAAAGCTCCTGTCAGACAGTTAGCTGAGACTCTAAGCAGCAAAGTAGGACAAATGTGCACTGCCTCACCAGATGAAGAAACAAGAGAGCACGCTCTTGCTCTACTGAAGTCCCTTGGCAATATGGGAGTGATGAATTCTGAAATAGCCAGACCAATCTTGCAGTGCATAGAAAATCCAGAAGCTGACAAAGGCATCCGCAAGGCAGCCACCCAGGCCTTCAGGAACGTTCACTGTCATCAGGAGGTAAGTCCCAGATATCTCAGGTTATCTTTTATTTTAATTATGCTCACATTTTAATACAATTCCTATAAAAATTCATGAAGGGTATAAGCATTGTTAAAATGATAGATTTGTAGCTTATAATGCTCTGATTTTACAGATCCACCCAATAATGAAGCAGCTCATTAACGTTGCTCTCGACCACAGAAAGAAAACTGAAGTTCGTATTGATCATATCTTGCAGCAATTAAATGTGCTAAATATGAAGATCTGCACAAGATTACTGAAAAAATAGCAATAGAAGAAAATACTCAAGGTAAGATGGATGTTATTTCTGAGTTAAAATATGATACTATTGATGAAACTTCCCGGACTTTTCTGTATCAACTCTTGTAAAAAAATGCACCCTTTTAATTAATCTAAATTTAACATTTATTTTTACAGTGAGAAGTTTCATCTTAAGCCATCTCCACAATATCAAGGAATCAACTGTCCTTACAAGGCAAATCTCAAATCTAGGCTTGAAACTATAGTCCTACCCTCTAACTTCACCAAAGACTGGCGAAAGCATTCTCGCAATATCGACATGTCGTATTTCATGCGCCAACCTTTGGTGTAGGTGCCGAGTCGAGTCTAATGTCATTTATGCTCCAGGATCTTATGTTCCTCGCTCGGTTAACCTTAATCTCACAGCTGCCCTTGGTGCAACACCCTTCAATATCGGAGAGATTGGAGCACGTTTTGAAGGACTGAGACAGTTGTAGAAGAACTTTTCGGGCCAAACAGTTATTTCAAGAGGACTCCAGCAAGACAGATCTGGGAAGATCTCAAAGAGACACTTAGCAAGGTCACTGAACGTTTAGAAGGCTCCTTCAGGCAGAGGAGGTCATTGATTTGTCCCAAATCTCTCATCTCTTTGACAAACTATACGGTAACAGGCATATACAGAAAGCAGATCTCTATGCACGAATCAATAATCAAGAATTGGCCTTTGATCTTGGGAAGGAAATATGAAAAATATCAAAATTGACGAACTCATTAATAGCCTATTTGATAAGTTTGACAACATGATCAACAGAGCAGCAACTTCCAACATCGATACAATACGAACAGCTCAGTTTTACCTGGACTATCATTTGCCTACAATGCAAGGATTACCTATCAAGATGAAATTGGAGGAACAGCAGTGGCTGGAATTAAGGTGGAAACTCAGGTCAGAGGACTCATGTCTGGAACTCCTGGTGTTGTCAAATTCTTGCCAAGTTTATCAACTCAGATAGATGCATTTATAGGCTATGACTGTCACATTGTTCGTGCTGGAATTAAGATGAAGAATCACATTGCAACAAACTATGGAGCAAGCATTAATGCTAAATACACACCTGGTGAAGGTTTTGAAGTAGAATTAGAATTGCCAGAGAAAATGGAGTTGGTGAAGGCACAGAGTGAAACTTACCTTATGAAGAGAGTCAAGGGTCAGCAGGAGACCAAAGTTCATCCTTCCTCTGTACAAAGCACACGATTCCAGACTCAGTCTTGTGTAACGAAATGGAACCAGTCCTCGGACTCAAACTCTGCTATGACGTCAACATGCCAAACATTTTCCGCAGTCAAGGTCTTCCACTTGGTCCACCTGCCATTGTCAAGGTAGTCTTAGAGAAGGCAGATTCAGGAATGAGAGGACTCCGTGTAAAGGGTAGAGAAGAGCATGCTGGAGGAAAGAAGGTGATTAAAGTCGAGCTAGAAGCTCCAGGATCCTCCTCACCAAAGAAAGCTACTGCCATCATTACCTCTGCCAATGAAGGAGAAGAAAAGAAAATATCTGCAACACTCGAATCTGAACGTTTAGGAGGAATCAGCATCCATATGATCAGAAAGTGGACTCAGTCAGAAAAACAAGTCCAGATGATTGCCTATTTCAGTGAAAGCAGACAGTACAATCCTAGCACAGAAGGGTATTGAAGCTAAGTTCTTGTGGAATGGTGAGGGAGAAGAGGTCAAAGTGGATGTGGCATTGCAGACATTAGCTGCCATCAGAGAGTGGGCACAATTTAACTTTGAAGGTATGTATATCATATGATTTTTATTGTTATTTGATATTGTAAAGCACAATTTTAAGATTTTTTCACAGTGGGATAACTTTGTGTAATAGGAGTATTGATTTTTTTGTTTAAAAACTTCATAGTTTTCTGTAATACTCTTGACAGTTAGCGGAGATCTGAGGTATCATGAATGGTGCAGAATACCTCTTCCACAAAGACTGCGCAAATTCGAAACTAACGTAGCATTGAGAAATTGGCACATCGTTTCTTTCATGAGAAAGGAAGGCGAGTCCCAGTACAGGTCAGCTATTAAGCTTGGTCAGCGAGGAAATGAAAAGGTTGATATAATTGGCAACCATGTCATGGAAGGAGGTTCATACAGAGATATGACCTTGAAATCTAATATTGAAGGTAAATATTTTAATTAAAGCTTTTGGGTCTGTTGCTGTAAGTTTGTCTTGATCAATGGTTATCTGGAGTTGTGTTATATAACCACCAGTAGCATCTGCATAATGTTACTATTTGGTATAAATGAAAAGTCTGTAAGAAATGTGTTTTTTGTGGCAAAGTAGTTATTGAGTTGTAATATATATTTTTTCAGCTAAAATCGGAAATGCCAGGTACAGGAAAAACGTCATTTTATACAACCAAGAAAGTAAAATGGGAGTTGAATGTCAAGTGGTTTCTCAAGAAGGTGGAAAGGTTATTGAATTAGAGATGATATTAAATCGGTCAGGAGAAACATCTCAAGTCAAATTTTTGGTACGTAGAGTCTAACTTTCTATTTACAGAATTAAAATGAAGAGACTAATATTTGTATTGAGGTAATAAATAAGGAAGGTTAATGTTTTTTAACGTAATTAATTCCACTTTCCACAGCTTGATATTCCCGAACGTATGAAGAAAGTCCTGATCGAAGCTTCCGCAGCAGGCCAAAGGAAGCTCAGTATCAAGTCAGAGCAATGGCTAAACATGGAGAAAGTCCTATTTTCCATGTAGAAGGACCAGTCACAGCCATGATCTCATCTAAAAACACTCACCTTAAGACCGAACTGAGAACTGTTTTACTTCGCAGCCAACCCTACACAGTCACAACCTCACTTGTAATGATGCATGGCAGACAAGCCTTTGTCTTTGAACTAAAAGACAGAGAAGAACACCTCATTTCAGTGCAGTGGAATATGGCGACTCGAGGTGGACAGGAAACCAATCTGGACTTTAAAATACTCATTCCATCCATGATAGAAAAGACAATGAATGTCATTGTCAGTGAGAAAATCCTTCACTTGACTTTCAACCAGCTGATAGGACCAAAGAGTTCTTCCCCACTAAGAAGAAAAGGTTTCTTGGATGTTGATTTCGAAGGCAAGAGAGCAAACGTCGAATTTGCTTGGGACGCTGATCGTAACCCAAATAAGAAAATCAAGGCTGAAGTCAAAATGGTTAATCCACTATCAACTCTACGAGACTGTGTCATCCAGTGAGTTACTTTCAAAGTTTTGCTGGGAAAATATATTTTCAGCACCAATAACATTCCTGTTAATCTTATTCATGTAATGATAGTGAGATAATGCAATCTTGTACCTATTTTAGTTTACTGATGCCAAAACATTCTTTTTTTACAGGGGCAACTGGGCCTACTTAGAGAGACAACATCAATTCAAGGCTGAACTGAAACTCCATGACATCCGCACTTGGTTTGTTGGAAGGAATAGCTTGATGCTGGAGGTAACAAACCCCAGCCAACAAATGTACAAAATGAATGCTATCTTAACAGTAGAGAAAGAGGCATCAGGACCAAAAGTAGGGGCAGACGTAACCTTCAGGACACCTGAAAACAGAGAGTATAAGTTGAATACAGAAAGTGCTCTTGAATGTCGTGAAGGACTACAGAACTTGAGGCTGACGACCAAAGCAGATCTTGTTGGGCCTGAAGGTCGACAATCTAGAGTAAACTTAGAAGCCATGCATCGCAGGACACCCAGCCAAAGGGAAGCTGAGTTACAGGTAAAAGGTTATTTCTGTTTTATATAAGAACATAACAGACAAAACAATCATATTCATAGTGGAACAGCTGTTCTTATTCCCTGACCCCAAGTATGTGGAAAGAGGAGTATTCATGGTTACCCTCCTTTACATAATTCCTTACAATTAAAGGAATCATTTCTTTTAAACAATTATATTAAGCAAACAATCAACATTCACTGGAGGTTAAAAACATTTCTCTTCTGAGAAGTACCTAAAATATCATCAACATTTATATGTTTTTACTAATATATGAGATTTATTTAGACAGTACCCCACTGGCCCTTTTCATGGATATTTCTTGCAAAATTATAAATATCTCTAATAAAAACCAATACTCTCATGAAATTACTGATCTGAAAGGGAATACAACATTAATACTTTACAGATTGAAGTGACCTGCCCATCACTCCAACAACCTATAAAGACCAAGCTTCAGCTGAATAATCAACAGGGTGAATACACTACCAAGTGGGTCATTGAAATTGGTTCTCCTGTCAATGGTGCAATGTACAAACTAAAACTGTCTCCTGAGCATGGAGTACAAGGGTTCGAAGTGGAACTTAACCTAGAAGAAGTACTTAAGCTCCTGAATGCAATAGATCATCTCATATCTTCTAGCTCATCATCCATGGTTGATAGCCCTCGGCGTTCTGCTCTTTATCGTGCCCACTACAAACATCATGACCATCATTCTTATTCCCTGTTGCTGATGTCACCCTCTCGTACAATGGAAGGAGGATGTGGATGCAATACTTGCACAGGCCCAAGTTGTGCTGATTGCCACTGCAGCTTCATTCCTCACAAGGGTTTCAGTGATTCCAAATATGAAATAGCTATCCGCAAATCTCACTCTGACTGGAGTGGAGAATCCAGATATGAAGGTCGAGTCAGTCATCCAGGACTAGAGAGGGACCGTCGAATTGATATTCAGCTCAGAAGAGAGGAACAGAAGGTCACAGGAACTGTTGAGCTCGATATTTTCCTCAGACCAGAAGATAAGATCACTGGAAGGTTAGAATCACTCATTTATGCTCGAAACACTGTCATCGTGGAAGCAAAACTTGAAGGAAAGGTGAGTTGTACAAAATCCATAATTATTGATATTCTGTTTATATGAAAATACACTTTTTAAAAGATCTGTCACTATTGATATTCAAAATCTATTTATTTTGTAGGTACTGAAGGATCACCCCAAAGTCGTTGTACGTGGAGCCTATGGTCAAAGCAATGTTGGATTTGATATTAAATTCCACAAGACTCACTCTTCTCCTACAACCTTCAGGATGTCAGGAAGATATGATAAGAGGTCTGGCAGAAATGCTGCTGCTTCTTTCATCATAGAGAATGAAAATCAAAAGGCCATAGACATTTCTGTAGCACTTCATCCTCATCAGAGCTCTTTGTGTTATGGAGTACGAGCTGAAGCCAAGGCTAAGTCATCCCTCATTGGAACTTACGACATCTATTCTGAGCTTTGCAAGCCAGGATTTGTTTCACTGACCACAAAGAAGCATGGAAGTGACAGGATGTACATAACTAAGCTCGGTATGCAAGGAATGAAGAACGTCGAGGCCAGTATTTTGGAAGCCAACCCACGAACCATGGAGAAAAGACCACTTGGCATGGCTCGCATGGTGCTGACTTCTCCCACAATGATGAAGCTGGAAACTAAGTATGAAGGTGATAAACTACGTGAAATCAAGGTTAGTATAATGATATATATAAATTTGCTATTTTCTGAAGTATGAAAAATTGTATCGAGTGCCAGAGAAACATAATGAACTGTCTTTTTCAGAGTACTGTTGGTGATATGTTGGAGAGGCTCATGTCTTCTGCAGGCAACTGGATGGATTCTATGAGCAGTGAAGTTTTACAAGAGGGATCTGGTTCACCATCTGGCCACATGTCTTCAGTATGGCAGGAAATTAAAAACGAAGCTTCGAGAATCTATTCTGACTTGGAAAACGATTTAGTCATTCCTAAATATGACAGGCTCAGGGAATGGGCTCGTGGTGGCCTTCTGTCTAACGTTGCTGAGGGATGTTCAAAGGTTTGGTCTCATTATGCTCACGTCCAGAACAGTTTATCTTCATCTGTATCCAACATGATAAGAACTATTCGAGAGGAATTCCTGGATTAACTCTGAGTAGTCACTGAAGGCAAGTCATTTATGGAAAAAACTTCTAATCAGTTTTGGCAGGTTTCAAATCTAAGTTTAAATGAAGTATAGTTTCATCAAAACCACTTCTTTCACACAGTGGAATATCTGAAGTAATTTTCCTTTATTTCTTCATATAAGTGAATCTGATTAATGGTGAGAATGGGAATGCAAAGTCAATGCGTATAAACTTACAAAGATCATGAAATAAGTTAGCATGATGGATGCAGTTAAATCTGGATGAACTAGTAAGGAGCTATCGATATATACTGAATCAATATTCTTTGCAGTTGTAATGGGAACTGCTCGTGGCCTGCAAACTGGTGAAATGCCAGAGGTGTTCCGTCGATGGTGGAACGAGTTCCTGGAGAGTTCTTTCTGTAGGGCTATAGAATCTGACTTTGATTCACTCTGGAATGAGTACCAAGAGGAGTACCAGGGATTGCAGCAGATCTGGAGGAAAGTCAAGAACACACTCACAAAGGACGTTAACAGGCAGAGACGTAATCTTATGCACTACAAGAAACCCAGGCACCTTGTTAACTGGATTGTCAGCGACATGAACATTGTAAGGACGTTTTCGCTTTCCAAAATACTTAAGGTGGTACATTTTAATGCAAATGTTAATACTGAAATTACAAGGTGGAAAAGGCTAACTCTATTTGAGGTAATACTATTAAAACTTACTTCTTTCTTTTTCCTAGGAACGAATGGTTTTCAGGGGAGTAGATAAGGTGATCAAGAATGTTGTGCAGAAAGCTCTCATCGTACCTGTTCAGATTGATGGTAGCCACTTCCAGCTTCAGTTGCCTATTCGTCGACCAGTGCAGTCACTTCCTCAAGCTTTGTCTTATGTATCACTGAATCCAACTCCAGTTGTTGATCGTGCATTATGGTGGTTTGAAGCTCTTATGCCCACTCCAGTTGATAACATTGTATGGGCTTATTATAAATTCCTTCCTCGTCATGCACGTTATCTTCTGCCACCTTACAATCACACAGCCATGGTTGTTGATGGATCAGAGATCCTTACATTTGATGGAGTTGTCCTGCGAGTACCTCATTCTCCCTGCAAAGTCTTGCTTGCACAGTACAAGACTCACTCCTTGATTATGCAAAATCAGCAGCCCGGCCATTTGCCACACTTCATTTTGAAGGCTGCTGGAGCTACAGTGGAGGTCAAGCCGGAATTCGTGGTTACTGTCAATGGAAATCCAGTAAGTGGGCCTAGGGAAGTGCAAGGTGAAGTCGTGATCTTCAAAGAAAATGAGAAGATCAAGGTCAGGACTCCATTCATAACACTCCGTGTCTACAGAGACAGCTGCACTGCATCAGTCGAGGTCTCTGGCTGGACGTTTGGTAAAATAGCCGGTCTTTTGGGCGCCTACGATGGGGAAAAGGCAACTGACAGGATGACGCCTCAGGGTACAAGGGCATCTAACTTGCAAGAGCTCGTCAAGTCCTGGCAGGAGAATCCCCAGTGCGAGACCCCTCGCGTTGCTCCCGTAAGCCCCATGCAGGTTCCAGTGGTCCATATGCTGCACTGCCAAACCCTCTTCGGAGTTCGATCTCGCTGCAACCCAGTCGTCCATCCTGGGCCATTCAGGAAGATGTGCTTCGCAAGCAGGAACGCATGTCACGTGGCGAAGGCCTATCGTGCCATGTGCGAGACGAAGGGTGTTAAGGAGACCTTCCCTCTGGGATGCTGATGACCAAACTTTTCCACAGAACTCGTCGTGTAAATGACCAGCCGACTCGAAGCCAAGTGACCTCATTTTTTAACTTATAAGGAATGCAACGAAAATGTCCACAAATTAATGGATTTCTTAAACGATAATAAATATGATCAGCATGACAAAAAACATAATCTTTTTGTACCCTAATTTTCCTATTGGTTTCTAGTTTTTGTATCACATATATATATTACATTCGATTCTCTTTACCCAAAAGAGACAGTTATTCTGAGCATTTTATACTTTGGCTGATTCATCTTTTAGTTAGATAAAGCAATCTAACCCTAAGCACTATGTGGCATCACCCACTTTTCGTGACCAGTAATTTACTGCCTACACAAGGAGAGAGGAGGCCATCGCCTTTGTCAATTTTCAATTTTCTCCTGGCCCTCTCACCCTTCCACGGAAAGAAAAAGATATATAGCTAGAATTTGTCAAATTTATCAGAAAAATATCACTTGCACTCAACTATAATGAACGCATACACACACACACACTATATACAGTATATATATTATACATGCAAGACCAGCACACTCCTTATCTATAGCAATTCCTAGCGAACTGCTCTAGATATACGTATGTGGCATCTATTTTTTTTTTTAGAAAACATCTTTGTAATTTGCTCTAATTAGAGAAAACAAAAGCTCCAGATAATAGACGCCACATGTGCATCATCATTCTTTATGTCTGAGACATTTCTCCAGTAATTCCTTTCCCTTCAAAATGTCTTCAATTGCAATATACAGAAGGGCAGACTCTACCGGCTATCTTTCCATTTCTTATTATTTTTTTTTATAAAGAGAAGGTCTTGTTTCTGAAGTTCCTAAATTATAAGAAGTACATTGACCCTTATAGTATATGCATTCTCTAAGTTACCATAATCTTGATAAGATCACCCTTAAACGAGTAAAACTTTTACCTGCTACTTTCAATCAAGGGGGTACTTCCATATCTGTTGCAATATTGTTTTGCAGAGTTGCACAGACTGAAAGTCAATAATATCCTGAGGCTAGATTCCAGTTCTCAGCAGAGGTTACCCACTTCATTAATCTCCAAAAGTAATCTATTATCTGAAAGCTTTATTCCGTCAAGTCTAAGGGGTTCATTATCAGATATTTCCTTGATTGCTCTCTTAAGGTCAGTTAAAGTGAACATGATGTCTGGTTCAGCTGCCATTTTGATTAATGAGCCAAGTCTTTTATCTCAGTTTCAGAAACTGTACCCTGTTGTGTATGGTACAGTTACTGTATCCAACAAACTATTTGCTGCTATTATCCATGAATAAGGTTTCCTTTGAACCTAACAAAGGGTAAAAACGTTTTTTCTTTTGAACTGATATTTTTATGATCTTCAGCCATCCAATCACTAGGCTGCTATTGAGTATGCATCTCAGTCTCTATTGACTGAAGACCAGCCAAGAGTACGCTCTAGAGCAATCCAAAACAAAGCAATGAGAAGCATCACTGAAGCATCAATATGAACCAGGTTTTGTTCCCGCAAAGCATAGACGAAGTTTACCAGATGTTGTCCATTGTAACCAATTGGTTCTTAACCACGTAAAATAAGTCTAATCCTTCGTGCCAGCCCTAGGATAGCTGTTAATAAGCTCAGTGGTCTGGTATACTTAACTTTAACTGGTCCATTGGACTTGCCTATGGTACGCGTAGTCATCTTATGAGGTCATATGAATGATAAACAGAGAGGCTACATGAACCTACTGGAAGAGCTGGATTACAAAAAAGGTTATGGATGAATTTTAACGACAATTTTAGACAATGTGTACCTCGTGACTGACAACATACAGTGATCACAATCTGGGAGAGACCTGGATAGATGATATGTGTGGGGGATGGGGGATAGGAGATCGAATAGCACAGTCTTGGCGGAGGTTTGCTCTTTCCAACATAGCGATTCTAAGATGAGTTATCCTTTTTTGACACTAAAGAGAGAGAGAGAGAGAGAGAGAGAGAGAGAGAGAGAGAGAGAGAGAGAAAAGGCGAATCTTAGATTCTTTAGTTGCTGTAGCTTAATACGATTTCTTAATGCGAAGAGTCATGAGGAACCTTTCACCTATAATTTTCCGAGTTTAACGGAGGGTTATGATTCTTCCAACGTAGTTATAACAGTTATAACATCACAACTCTTCAGGGATATCTACACTCAGTGCTGGATTTCGACGGACAACTGCGTCACTAAGGAATTTCCTTCCGTAATGTGTCTTCCACGCCACAAAAGGAAAACAGCTTGAGTATGATACAAATTTGACATCTATTTTTTGTCTTCCGTATTTCTTTAACCTTTTGTTTTTATAGATAGTTTCTTACGTATAGTATTCGTAACAGGAACGAAAATGACGTATTTGAAAGCCCGGAGGAAAATCTATTATTATTATTATTATTATTATTATTATTATTATTATTATTATTATTATTATTATTATTATTATTCAGTAGATGGAAGCTATGCATATGGAAGAAGCCCACGAAAGGGGCCATTGACTTGAAAGTCAAGCTTCCAAAGAATATTATGGAGGTGTTCATTAGGAAGAAGCAAGAGGAAGTAAGAGGCAGTAATGAGGAAGAGTTCACACCATCTACAAGGTCAGGAAAATATACCTGAAACTCCCAAAGGTCATATTCTTCAGGAAACATTATTAATAATGGAATACATAATGCATGAATGCTAAAAATATATAATGTATCATATGGATAAAATCTAGTCTCTTGCGTTAGGGCTAACACTGGTTCTTGACACGAACTGCGAAAACTGTGAAACCGTTCAATTATTTTACCTCAGAATCTAAGGTGTAGCTGGGTGGTTCTGAACCAGGGGGTAATTCCCTCCTTGGGGGGGGGGGGGTTTGGGAGATTTCAGAGTTTCAAAAGGGCGGTGGGGAGGGGGATTGTAACCACATTTATTCAAGTTTTAATATACATCAGCATATTCAATCTCTAAGAAATGTGTAAAACTACACTATAAAATGAATCTGTGTATCTAAAGGTTATGTAATATATACTAATATGGGAGAAAAGAAGGATTTTTAGTATTATGTATATGCATACTATTTGGAAAGCACCTTTTGAAGCAGACAATTTTGGAAAGGGGGGGGCGGGGGATGACATTCTGACATATGGTGAAAGGGTGCATAAACCAAAAAAGGTCGAGAACCACTTCTAGCTTTTAACAAGTAACAGAGAGTAACCCGAAGGCCTGTTTAGGAAGGACTTATAATCAGTCCCAAATGCCTGTTTTGGAAGGACTTATAATCAGTCCCAAATGCCTGTTTTGGAAGGACTTATAATCAGTCCCAAATGCCTGTTTTGGAAGGACTTATAATCAGTCCCAAAGTCTGCATACATCAGGATCTAAACAGCTTATACTAGTCGAGGCAGTCTGAAGGCCTCTATAAAGAGACCATAATTGACAAACATATAGAACCTGATTCTATATTCTATGTACTGCCTTCTATACAGAGGTACCAGATAGAAGAACAGAGGAGAGGAAGGAACTGGCTTGTTTGATAGAGCAAAGGTGATCATAAAAATGGCAGGAATAAAGAATAAAGAAATATACTCTAAAATGATGCTTAGCCTATGCAAGGAGAGAGAGAGAGAGAGAGAGAGAGAGAGAGAGAGAGAGAGAGAGAGAGAGAGAGAGAGAGAGAAAGTTAGGTATGGTCACTGTCGATGACTCAAGTTAAGTAGAAAAACTGTCGTTTGAATCTTTAGGTAGTTAAATGGGTTTTCTAGGAATTTTGAAATTTTAGACAATCTTTTTCGGTATTACCTTTTAATGGATTAGAAAGGACAAGAATATAAAAGCACAAATACACACACTCATATTAATATACACACACACACATATATATATATATATATATATATATATATATATATATATATATATTATATATATATATATATATATATATATATATATATATATATATATATATATATATATATATATATATATATATATATATATATGTGTGTGTGTGTGTGTGTGTGTGTGTGTGTGTGCATACATAAACAAAATATTTCATATATACTGTATATATGTATATTTATATATGTATATATACATATATAATAAATGTACTTCAATGTTAGAGCATTCTATACAACTCAAAAGAACCATAAAAATAACTGACATAAAATAATATTTGTGACTGTCTACATCAATGTTAAATCACTGGTTAATGTGAACAGTTGGTAGAAGACATGCGTATTTGTATAGAAAATGCATGAGTGAAAAATATAGATAAGTATATATATATATATATATATATATATATATATATATATAAAATATATATATATATATATATATATATATATATATATATATATATATATATATATATATATATATATATATATATATATATATATATATATATATATATATATATATATATATATATATATATATATATATATATATATATATGATTACTCACGTGTAAATAAATCTAAATGACTCAGAACATTAGCTATAATGAGAAAGACTGAAATTCCAGTTTACAATAACATCAAGAAAAGATTGGCTAGTTTCTTGAATGGTTCAGTCCTTAGCAAATATGGAACGAGATTAGAATTACAATTTGAGCCTTCAGTTAAACCTCTACTACGATCAGTTAGGAGTTATTAGAGGCAGGCATCTTTGAATGAAAAGCAAATAACGCATAGGTAATATAACACGAGGAATCCAGACAGTCCCAGACAGACACCCCCATGATAAAATAGAACTTAGACTTCACCATATCACATTTACCCCCAAATCAGCTCGAATGCAATCAGCAATCAGCTGAAATGGCAGGCGGGGAGCACGAAACGCCTGCATTGCCCGATAAGAAGCACAACAAACATCCCACAGTCCCAGACACACTCGACTTCTGCTGACGTCTGCAAATCTGGATACGAAAATCCTTATCAGCTCAATGTATGCATCATCGGAAACTGGGAGAGTCGGGGGCGGAAAGTGCTTGCAAGAAATTTTCCATTATCTGTCTCTTTGAAGGTTAAAAGGCTGAGGGTCAAAGGTACGCACTCCTGGGGAGTATAAAAGCTGTCTCAGACTTGGAGATGATCAGTAGTTGTGGTGACAACCTCCCGCCACCATGACCTCCTCGGCTCTTCTCGTTCTTGCCGTTGTGGCGACGGCTTCAGCTGGTAATTATTCTCTGTTGTTTTAGGTTTACAATTATGTTTTGACTTATATGAAGTCTTTAGGGATTTACAGGCTGAATATAGACATTAAAGTTACAGTTGCACTTGATTTCAGAGCTCTTGTAAGTAGAGAAACCTAAACATGATTTTATAAATATGGATGTAACACAACGAGATTTCTTTTTAACTCTTTAGACAGGAACGATGCCTGCTTAAAAGACATGTACTCTGATTATATAATTTTAGGACGTACATACCTGTCATTATTACATTATTATGACCTTCTATGCTATTTGAAGCACGAACTATTATTTTGAATCAAAAGTATCAACTCCTGGTTAATTATCTGTCTGTCTTAAAAAGCCCTTTAAGAAATTCCATTCATTAAACCTCATTATTCATGGATGTTTAAGAGTGTCGTCGTCTCTTTTCTCCAGCTCCTTGGCCATCAGGAACTAACTTATGCTCAAAGGAATGCCCAGTTGCCGGATCGCCCAAACTCTTCTACGCCCCCGAAAAGACATATGTGTACTCATACACTGGCAAGTCCCATATCCACCTGAGGGATGTCGAAGGGGCCACTGCAGAAATGGAATGGAACTCTCAGGTCGAGCTTTCGTGGCTCTCACCCTGTGATATGGCCATCACCATGAAGAATCCTTCCATTGGAGGTGGTTCAGGTAGAGTAGTTGGATGACTCGTCATGAAACTGAATTCATATTTTGAGTTGAAGTCTTGGGACACTGAAATATAGGGAGAACTCGGCTCTTGTGGTTTGAGGTCAGTGAATGCTACTTTCTACTTTCAGGGTCTGCTGAAGCCAGGTTCCTCGAGAGGTACCCCCTAGTGGTGTCTATCATTGATGGAAGGGTGAAAGCAGCCTGTAGCCATCCTGATGATGACACTTGGTCTATCAACTTGAAAAAGGCATTGCATCTGCTTTCCAGAACACCTTACCCTCCAACTCCACAATCAACTCAGGCCTCAACTTCACAGAGGTAAGTCTCCTGATATTAAAAGTAATAGGATTTAAAAATGTTAAATAATTAATTCTAGTAACAAAATATCCTATGTAATTGAACAGATTTTATTTCTTTATGGAGTATGAAAGAAAGTAACTAACTTATATGAACAATATACTCTACAAATCAAAACCTTTTAATCATTATTTTTATACATTTAAACAGACTGATATAATCGGTAACTGCTCAACAATGTATGAAGTGCAACATGAGGAGAGAAGGTTGTTGTGACCAAGTTGAAAACCATCGCTTCTGCCAAGATCTTTATGTTAACCGAGCTGAGACACCAAAAGCTTGGGTGAAGGCTCCATTGCCTTTGGAAGAATCCTATTCTGAATGCAAACAGGAAATTACAAATGGTATTTACACCAGCATTACTTGTAAAGACAAGAATATCATCAAGCCAGCCTATGGTTCTTACAAGTATGTCGAAGCCACCAAGAATCAGTTCTACGATTCCAGGCAGAAACAGACCAGATTCCTCCTTCAGTTTCTCAGCTGCCTAGCCGCTTTATCAGGAAGACTCTTCGTTATGATCAGCACACACTAAAGAAGGATCCATCAATGGTGGCCAAACTAGATGAAGTGCTCAAACAAGTATGCGAAAAGGTAAAGCACGGAGTCCACGAACATGCAGCATCTCATTTTGCCAAAGCATTACATTTCTTGCGCCGTGTACCCGAAGAGGCAATACCACAAACTCTTGAGAAGATCCGTGGTGGCCAAATCTGTGAACAACGTCAAAAGATGGAAAGCTTGTTCTTAGATGGATTAGCTTTTGTTTACGAATCTGGAGCAGTCAAAATTATGGTGGAAGAGTTGATTTCTGGAAAAGCTACTGGAGGTCGAGCTGCTCTTTATGCTGCTTCCATGTACTTCATGCCCCCGACCATGCATTCACTCCATTGAAGCCTTGAAGCCTCTCTTTGAAAATTTCCAGCGTTTCCCAGGACCACTCTAGCTGGTGCCACCATGGTCCATACTTACTGCAGACAAAATCCTAAATGCCAAGAAAAAGCTCCTGTCAGACAGTTAGCTGAGACTCTAAGCAGCAAAGTAGGACAAATGTGCACTGCCTCACCAGATGAAGAAACAAGAGAGCACGCTCTTGCTCTACTGAAGTCCCTTGGCAACATGGGAGTGATGAATTTGAAATAGCCAGACCAATCTTGCAGTGCATAGAAAATCCAGAAGCTGACAAAGGCATTCGCAAGGCAGCCACCCAGGCCTTCAGGAACGTTCACTGTCATCAGGAGGTAAGTCCCAGGGATCTCAGGTTATCTTTTATTTTAATTATGCTCACATTTTAATACAATTCCTATAAAAATTCATGAAGGGTATAAGCATTGTTAAAATGATAGATTTGTAGCTTATAATGCTCTGATTTTACAGATCCACCCAATAATGAAGCAGCTCATTAACGTTGCTCTCGACCACAGAAAGAAAACTGAAGTTCGTATTGGATCATATCTTGCAGCAATTAAATGTGCTAAATATGAAGATCTGCACAAGATTACTGAAAAAATAGCAATAGAAGAAAATACTCAAGGTAAGATGGATGTTATTTCTGAGTTAAAATATGATACTATTGATGAAACTTCCCGGACTTTCTGTACTAACTCTTGTAAAAAAAATGCACCCTTTAATTAATCTAAATTTAACATTTATTTTTACAGTGAGAAGTTTCATCTTAAGCCATCTCCACAATATCAAGGAATCAACTGTCCCTTACAAGGCAAATCTCAAATCTAGGCTTGAAACTATAGTCCTACCTCTAACTTCACCAAAGACTGGCGAAAGCATTCTCGCCCAATATCGACATGTCGTACTATGCGCCAACCTTGGTGTAGGGTGCTGGAGTCGAGTCTAATGTCATTTATACTCCAGGATCTTATGTTCCTCGCTCGGTTAACCTTAATCTCACAGCTGCCCTTGGTGCAACACCCTTCAATATCGGAGAGATTGAGCACGTTTTGAAGGACTCGAGACAGTTGTAGAAGAACTTTTCGGGCCCACAGTTATTTCAAGAGGACTCCAGCAAGACAGATCTGGGAAGATCTCAAAGAGACACTTAGCAAGGTCACTGAACGTTTTAGAAGGCTCCTTCAGGCAGAGGAGGTCTATTGATTTGTCCCAAATCTCTCATCTCTTTGACAAACTATATGGTAACAGGCATATACAGAAAGCAGATCTCTATGCACGAATCAATAATCAAGAATTGGCCTTTGGATCTTGGGAAGGAAATATGAAAAATATCAAAATTGACGAACTCATTAATAGCCTATTTGATAAGTTTGACAACATGATCAACAGAGCAGCAACTTCCAACATCGATACAGTACGAACAGCTCAGTTTTACCTGGACTATCATTTGCCTACAATGCAAGGATTACCTATCAAGATGAAATTGGAGGGAACAGCAGTGGCTGGAATTAAGGTGGAAACTCAGGTCAGAGGACTCATGTCTGGAACTCCTGGTGTTGTCAAATTCTTGCCAAGTTTATCAACTCAGATAGATGCATTTATAGGCTATGACTGTCACATTGTTCGTGCTGGAATTAAGATGAAGAATCACATTGCAACAAACTATGGAGCAAGCATTAATGCTAAATACACACCTGGTGAAGGTTTTGAAGTAGAATTAGAATTGCCAGAGAAAATGGAGTTGGTGAAGGCACAGAGTGAAACTTACCTTATGAAGAGAGTCAAGGGTCAGCAGGAGACCAAAGTTCATCCTTCCTCTGTACAAAGCACACGATTCCAGACTCAGTCTTGTGTAACGAAATGGAACCAGTCCTCGGACTCAAACTCTGCTATGACGTCAACATGCCAAACATTTTCCGCAGTCAAGGTCTTCCACTTGGTCCACCTGCCATTGTCAAGGTAGTCTTAGAGAAGGCAGATTCAGGAATGAGAGGACTCCGTGTAAAGGGTAGAGAAGAGCATGCTGGAGGAAAGAAGGTGATTAAAGTCGAGCTAGAAGCTCCAGGATCCTCCTCACCAAAGAAAGCTACTGCCATCATTACCTCTGCCAATGAAGGAGAAGAAAGAAAATATCTGCAACACTCGAATCTGAACGTTTAGGAGGAATCAGCATCCATATGATCAGAAAGTGGACTCAGTCAGAAAAACAAGTCCAGATGATTGCCTATTTCCAGTGAAAGCAGACAGTACAATCCTAGCACGAAGGGTATTGAAGCTAAGTTCTTGTGGAATGGTGAGGGAGAAGAGGTCAAAGTGGATGTGGCATTGCAGACATTAGCTGCCATCAGAGAGTGGGCACAATTTAACTTTGAAGGTATGTATATCATATGATTTTTATTATTATTTGATATTGTAAAGCACAATTTTAAGATTTTTTCACAGTGGGATAACTTTTGTGTAATAGGAGTATTGATTTTTTTTTGTTTAAAAACTTCATAGTTTTCTGTAATACTCTTGACAGTTAGCGGAGATCTGAGGTATCATGAATGGTGCAGAATACCTCTTCCACAAAGACTGCGCAAATTCGAAACTAACGTAGCACTGAGAAATTGGCACATCGTTTCTTTCATGAGAAAGGAAGGCGAGTCCCAGTACAGGTCAGCTATTAAGCTTGGTCAGCGAGGAAATGAAAAGGTTGATATAATTGGCAACCATGTCATGGAAGGAGGTTCATACAGAGATATGACCTTGAAATCTAATATTGAAGGTAAATATTTCAATTAAAGTTTTTGGGTCTGTTGCTGTAAGTTTGTCTTGATCAATGGTTATCTGGAGTTGTGTTATATAACCACCAGTAGCATCTGCATAATGTTACTATTTGGTATAAATGAAAAAAAGTAAGAAATGTGTTTTTGTGTAAAGTAGTTATTGAGTTGTAATAAATATTTTTCAGCTAAAATCGGAAATGCCAGGTACAGGAAAACGTCATTTTATACAACCAAGAAAGTAAAATGGGAGTTGAATGTCAAGTGGTTTCTCAAGAAGGTGGAAAGGTTATTGAATTAGAGATGATATTAAATCGGTCAGGAGAAACATCTCAAGTCAAATTTTTGGTACGTAGAGTCTAACTTTCTATTTACAGAATTAAAATGAAGAGACTAATATTTGTATTGAGGTAATAAATAAGGAAGGTTAATGTTTTTTAACGTAATTAATTCCACTTTCCACAGCTTGATATTCCCGAACGTATGAAGAAAGTCCTGATCGAAGCTTCCGCAGCAGGCCAAGGAAGCTCTCAGTATCAAGTCAGAGCAATGGCTAAACATGGAGAAAGTCCTATTTTCCATGTAGAAGGACCAGTCACAGCCATGCTCTCATCTAAAAACACTCACCTTAAGACCGAACTGAGAACTGTTTTACTTCGCAGCCAACCCTACACAGTCACAACCTCACTTGTAATGATGCATGGCAGACAAGCCTTTGTCTTTGAACTAAAAGACAGAGAAGAACACCTCATTTCAGTGCAGTGGAATATGGCGACTCGAGGTGGACAGGAAACCAATCTGGACTTTAAAATACTCATTCCAACCATGATAGAAAAGACAATGAATGTCATTGTCAGTGAGAAAATCCTTCACTTGACTTTCAACCAGCTGATAGGACCAAAGAGTTCTTCCCCACTAAGAAGAAAAGGTTTCTTGGATGTTGATTTCGAAGGCAAGAGAGCAAACGTCGAATTTGCTTGGGACGCTGATCGTAACCCAAATAAGAAAATCAAGGCTGAAGTCAAAATGGTTAATCCACTATCAACCCTACGAGACTGTGTCATCCAGTGAGTTACTTTCAAAGTTTTGCTGGGAAAATATATTTTCAGCACCAATAACATTCCTGTTAATCTTATTCATGTAATGATAGTGAGATCATGCAATCTTGTACCTATTTTAGTTTACTGATGCCGAAACATTTCTTTTTACAGGGGCAACTGGGCCTACTTAGAGAGACAACATCAATTCAAGGCTGAACTGAAACTCCATGACATCCGCAGTTGGTTTGTTGGAAGGAACAGCTTGATGCTGGAGGTAACAAACCCCAGCCAACAAATGTACAAAATGAATGCTATCTTAACAGTAGAGAAAGAGGCATCAGGACCAAAAGTAGGGGCAGACGTAACCTTCAGGACACCTGAAAACAGAGAGTATAAGTTGAATACAGAAAGTGCTCTTGAGTGGCGTGAAGGACTACAGAACTTGAGGCTGACGACCAAAGCAGATCTTGTTGGGCCTGAAGGTCGACAATCTAGAGTAAACTTAGAAGCAATGCATCGCAGGACACCCAGCCAAAGGGAAGCTGAATTACAGGTAAAAGGTTATTTCTGTTTTATATAAGAATATAACAGACAAAACAATCA
This sequence comes from Macrobrachium rosenbergii, assembly GCF_040412425.1. NCBI lineage: Eukaryota > Metazoa > Arthropoda > Malacostraca > Decapoda > Palaemonidae > Macrobrachium > Macrobrachium rosenbergii. Next base: position 1,456,616 of record NC_089747.1, on the reverse strand, counting down.
TATTCATAGTGGAACAGCTGTTCTTATTCCCTGACCCCAAGTATGTGGAAAGAGGAGTATTCATGGTTACCCTCCTTTACATAATTTTTACAATTAAAGGAATCATTTCTTTTAAACAATTATATTAAGCAAACAATCAACATTCACTGGAGGTTAAAAACATTTCTCTTCTGAGAAGTACCAAAATATCATCAACATTTATATGTTTTTACTAATAGGAGAGATTTATTTAGACAGTACCCCACTGGCCCTTTTCATGGATATTTCTTGCAAAATTATAAATATCTCTAATAACAAAACCAATACTCTCATGAAATTACTGATCTGAAAGGGAATACAACATTAATATTTTACAGATTGAAGTGACCTGCCCATCACCCAACAACCTATAAAGACCAAGCTTCAGCTGAATAATCAACAGGTGAATACACTACCAAGTGGGTCATTGAAATTGGTTCTCCTGTCAATGGTGCAATGTACAAACTAAAAACTGTCTCCTGAGCATGGAGTACAAGGGTTCGAAGTGGAACTTAACCTAGAAGAAGTACTTAAGCTCATGAAGGCAATAGATCATCTCATATCTTCTAGCTCATCATCCATGGTTGATAGCCCTCGGCGCTCTGCTCTTTATCGTGCCCACTACAAACATCATGACCATCATTCTTATTCCCTGTTGCTGATGTCACCCCTCGTACAATGGAAGGAGGATGTGGATGCAATACTTTGCACAGGCCCAAGTTGTGCTGATTGCCACTGCAGCTTCATTCCTCACAAGGGTTTCAGTGATTCCAAATATGAAATAGCTATCCGCAAATCTCACTCTGACTGGAGTGGAGAATCTAGATATGAAGGTCGAGTCAGTCATCCAGGACTAGAGAGGGACCGTCGAATTGATATTCAACTTAGAAGAGAGGAACAGAAGGTCACAGGAACTGTTGAGCTCGATATTTTCCTCAGACCAGAAGATAAGATCACTGGAAGGTTAGAATCACTCATTTATGCTCGAAACACTGTCATCGTGGAAGCAAAACTTGAAGGAAAGGTGAGTTGTACAAAAATCCATAATTATTGATATTCTGTTTAAATGAAAATACACTTTTTAAAAGATCTGTCACTATTGATATTCAAAATCTATTTATTTTGTAGGTACTGAAGGATCACCCCAAAGTCGTTGTACGTGGAGCCTATGGTCAAAGCAATGTTGGATTTGATATTAAATTCCACAAGACTCACTCTTCTCCTACAACCTTCAGGATGTCAGGAAGATATGATAAGAGGTCTGGCAGAAATGTTGCTTCTTCTTTCATCATGGAGAATGAAAATCAAAAGGCCATAGACATTTCTGTAGCACTTCATCCTCATCAGAGCTCTTTGTGTTATGGAGTACGAGCTGAAGCCAAGGCTAAGTCATCCTCATTGGAACTTACGACATCTATTCTGAGCTTTGCAAGCCAGGATTTGTTTCACTGACCACAAAGAAGCATGGAAGTGACAGGATGTACATAACTAAGCTCGGTATGCAAGGAATGAAGAACGTCGAGGCCAGTATTTTGGAAGCCAACCCACGAACCATGGAGAAAAGACCACTTGGCATGGCCCGCATGGTGCTGACTTCTCCCACAATGATGAAGCTGGAAACTAAGTATGAAGGTGATAAACTACGTGAAATCAAGGTTAGTATAATGATATATATAAATTTGCTATTTTCTGAAGTATGAAAATTGTATCGAGTGCCAGAGAAACATAATGAACTGTCTTTTTCAGAGTACTGTTGGTGATATGTTGGAGAGGCTCATGTCTTCTGCAGGCAACTGGATGGATTCTATGAGCAGTGAAGTTTTTACAAGAGGGATCTGGTTCACCATCTGGCCACATGTCTTCAGTATGGCAGGAAATTAAAAACGAAGCTTCGAGAATCTATTCTGACTTGGAAAACGATTTAGTCATTCCTAAATATGACAGGCTCAGGGAATGGGCTCGTGGTGGCCTTCTGTCTAACGTTGCTGAGGGATGTTCAAAGGTTTGGTCTCATTATGCTCACGTCCAGAACAGTTTATCTTCATCTGTATCCAACATGATAAGAACTATTCGAGAGGAATTCCCTGGATTAACTCGAGTAGTCACTGAAGGCAAGTCATTTATGGAAAAAACTTCTAATCAGTTTTGGCAGGTTTCAAATCTAAGTTTAAATGAAGTATAGTTTCATCAAAACCACTTCTTTCACACAGTGGAATATCTGAAGTAATTTTTCCTTTATTTCTTCATATAAGTGAATCTGATTAATGGTGAGAATGGGAATGCAAAGTCAATGCGTATAAACTTACAAAGATCATGAAATAAGTTAGCATGATGGATGCAGTTAAATCTGGATGAACTAGTAAGGAGCTATCGATATATACTGAATCAATATTCTTTGCAGTTGTAATGGGAACTGCTCGTGGCCTGCAAACTGGTGAAATGCCAGAGGTGTTCCGTCGATGGTGGAACGAGTTCCTGGAGAGTTCTTTCTGTAGGGCTATAGAATCTGACTTTGATTCACTCTGGAATGAGTACCAAGAGGAGTACCAGGGATTGCAGCAGATCTGGAGGAAAGTCAAGAACACACTCACAAAGGACGTTAACAGGCAGAGACGTAATCTTATGCACTACAAGAAACCCAGGCACCTTGTTAACTGGATTGTCAGCGACATGAACATTGTAAGGACGTTTTCGCTTTCCAAAATACTTAAGGTGGTACATTTTAATGCAAATGTTAATACTGAAATTACAAGGTGGAAAAGGCTAACTCTATTTGAGGTAATACTATTAAAACTTACTTCTTTCTTTTTCCTAGGAACGAATGGTTTTCAGGGGAGTAGATAAGGTGATCAAGAATGTTGTGCAGAAAGCTCTCATCGTACCTGTTCAGATTGATGGTAGCCACTTCCAGCTTCAGTTGCCTATTCGTCGACCAGTGCAGTCACTTCCTCAAGCTTTGTCTTATGTATCACTGAATCCAACTCCAGTTGTTGATCGTGCATTATGGTGGTTTGAAGCTCTTATGCCCACTCCAGTTGATAACATTGTATGGGCTTATTATAAATTCCTTCCTCGTCATGCACGTTATCTTCTGCCACCTTACAATCACACACAGCCATGGTTGTTGATGGATCAGAGATCCTTACATTTGATGGAGTTGTCCTGCGAGTACCTCATTCTCCCTGCAAAGTCTTGCTTGCACAGTACAAGACTCACTCCTTGATTATGCAAAATCAGCAGCCCGGCCATTTGCCACTTCATTTTGAAGGCTGCTGGAGCTACAGTGGAGGTCAAGCCGGAATTCGTGGTTACTGTCAATGGAAATCCAATAAGTGGGCCTAGGGAAGTGCAAGGTGAAGTCGTGATCTTCAAAGAAAATGAGAAGATCAAGGTCAGGACTCCATTCATAACACTCCCGTGTCTACAGAGACAGCTGCACTGCATCAGTCGAGGTCTCTGGCTGACGTTTGTAAAATAGCCGGTCTTTTGGGCGCCTACGATGGGGAAAAGGCAACTGACAGGATGACGCCTCAGGGTACAAGGGCAGCTAACTTGCAAGAACTCGTCAAGTCCTGGCAGGAGAATCCTCAGTGCGAAACTCCTCGCGTTGCTCCCGTAAGCCCCATGCAGGTTCCAGTGGTCCATATGCTGCACTGCCAAACCCTCTTTGGAGTTCGATCTCGCTGCAACCCAGTAGTCCGTCCTGAACCTTTCAAGAAGATGTGCTTTGCAAGCGGAAATGCTTGTCATGTTGCGAAGGCCTATCGTGCCATGTGTGAGACCAAGGGTGTTAAGGAGACCTTCCCTCTGGGATGCTAACTGTACACTTTTCCACAGAACTGATCCTGTAAATGATTCACAAGCCGAGCGACTCTTTTCTTAGCTTTTAAGGAATGCATGGAAATAACACAAAAATAATTTTATGCTTAAACTTTAATAAATATGAGCACCATAAACAATGATTTCCTTTATTTCCTAATTTATTTTTAATCATTGTATACATCTTCACTACACTATCATTACTTTTACCAACAACATACTTCCAAGTACTGGGAGACTACACCAACTTTTCATTCTATTTATTGGAAATTGACTTACAAAGAAATGTAAGAAAATGTATGCCATTAGTATTCAATCTTTTTATGGTTCCTTTCTCCATTCTATGAACATTGTCCAAAAAGTCGAACACCTTCCGTTTTAAGGTTCTATTCTTCTATACAGAATTGTCGGCTTGTATTGCTCCCGTCATCTTGCATAATATTGGACACCCTTGGAAGTTAGCGTGTTTCCAGACCTTTGAATCGCTGAAGATTGATTTGATTTATGAAATTTGGGTTGTCAAGCCATGCACTGGGCACTTTTAGCCATTCAGTGCTTATGATAATGAAAAGATGGAGGAGTGGTTAGATAGTATGATTAAGAGAAAAGTGGGAATGGAGATAGAGTAAAAGGCTCAAAAGTGGATGCAGCTAGGGCCTAAGGGACACTTCAAACACCCTTCAGTAATGCTTATGTTGCACCACTTGAGGTGCACTGACAGCAGCTAGGGGACTAAGAGACAATTCAAACACCCTTCTGTAATGCCTATGTTGCACCACTTGAGGTGCACTGACAGCAGCTAGGTGACTAAGAGACAATTCAAACACCCTTCAGTAATACCTATGTTGCACCACGTGAGGTGCACTGACAGCAGCTAGGGGCCTAAGGGACGTTTCAAACACCCTTCAGTAATGCCTGTGTTGCACCACATGAGGTGCACTGACGGCGGAAACCTCCCCACAGGGGAATCGTTGAAACTGATACCACAGGCTTTGTCACAAGAAGAGGACAAGGAACTGTTGTAAACCTGACGACGTCTCCAAGGACGTCTCCCTTCAGAGGGTGAGTGTGTACTTGAAAGTACAAAGACTGAGGTGTCATTTTCTTCAAATTGTGGTGCTCAAGGTATCTGGGGCCCAATTTATTATACTGAAACGTGGCGGCGTTAAGGTAAAACAAACCATCCCTCATATACATCAAAGTCTCGGGCAGATATCCAAGTGACAGAAGAACTACAGAGAAGCTAAAAACAAAAGAACAGGACAGATGAAGAGAAACAGGACTGACAGACAAGAAAAGCAGTAGCAAGACAGCAGTAAACATAAGAAGTCTCTTCACTATCCTCAAGATCATTGAGGCATTACCCACCTCTACAACTGCCAAGGTTCAGAGGAAAAGATTTCATGTACAGTCATCTGAACTCTGTCATAAATCGACTCAGAACTCAAAATGCTAATAAGGCTAAACTTGAAGCCCTAAAGGACCTTGAGAAAACACAGTACTCAAAAAGCAACTCCGGCTTGTACTGCTTGACCACAGGGAGCGAACTACAGTTAGCTATGATTCATCTCTGCCCAGTTTCAGTGCTTGGACGCCCAGCGTCATAGCCAGAATGTTACTGCTATTGGTTAGGGGCTGGCATAGCTCGGTGGATTTTGTCTCTATTGATATATTCATCACGTTCCATATTTTCGTGATTCAGTTATATATATATATATATATATATATATATATATATATATATATATATATATATATATATATATATATATATATACATATATATATATATACAGTATATACTGTATATATATACATATATATATATATATATATATATATATATATATATATATATATATATATATATATATATATACAGTATATACTGTATATATATATACATATATATATATATATATATATAGGAACAGAATCCACGAAGGAAAGAGAAACAATGAACGGCTGCAAGGCCTTTCGACTATCGTCCTTTACTTAGCAGATTCTATTACTGTGACCCTGCGCAACAAAGGTACCTTCCTTTAATCTAAAAGAACAATTATCATCATAGTATGCTACTAACCTACTATTGTAATAAAATTACAGTTAAGATAATTTTTCAAATATTTTCTTTAGCTGACAGTAAGTATACTTAGTCGATTTCACTGAGGCTAGTCATGATTAGCTGAAGCTCACGCTCGACACCCGCCATTGGTCACAAGGATATCGACTGCGGATATTTACCGCCAATATAAAAAAAAATGTAGACACTTTCATTTGTCATCTTTCCATGCAAAGGATAATGAGTGCATCTGAACTCCCCATTCGTTCATGAAAGTTCTTTGTTAGAAAATTAGTTTCCAGGGAATTATGAAATGGAAACTAAAGTTCACGATGAAGGAACAACAATATAAAAACGGATATTTGATTGAATTTGAAATCCCTAATTTTGACGCATGAGAATAATAAGGAATTACAATAGAAAGTATATAATATATATATATATATATATATATATATATATATATATATATATATATATATATATATATATATATATATATATATATATATATATATATATATATATATATATATATATATATATATATATATATATATATATATATATATATACACACACACACATAGTAGAATTACTAAATGGACCTCATTCAAACTGGATGATATCTAATGGAGTATTTATTCAGAAAAAGTTACAAGCTTTCTTGGACAAACAGTCCACATTATCAAGTATCCGATAACTTGTAACTTTTCTGAATAAATACTCCATTAGAGTATTTATTCAGAAAAAAAGTTACAAGCTTTCTTGGATAAACAATCCACATTATCAAGTATCCGATAACTAGTAACTTTTTCTGAATAAATACACCATTAGACACCATCCAGTTTGAATGAAGTCCTTTAGGAATTCTACTAATGCACAGAACAATTTTATGTGATATATATATATATATATATATATATATATATATATATATATATATATATATATATATATATATATATATATATATATATATATATATATATATATATAACCACATTACCAAAGCCTTTTTAATCTTTTCCTCTTCTTTTTTTCTTCGCAATCTCAAATCAAGACATCCATATTTCCATTCTTTTTCCAAGAGAGAATCTTCCCTTAAGCGTTATCGTACAAGTGGCACTTGTGGGCGTGTGGCTTATGGGGGAGGGGGTGGGACGTGGTTGGTGTGAGGGGGGTTGGGAAAGGGGTTCACCAAATCCCCTCCCACTACGCAAGGGGAGGGAGGGAGGGAATGGGAGGGAAAGAGGAGGGAGAACCCAGGCTTGGTGGGTAACTTAATTTGGCTGTTGATGGATGGACTTTAACGCGCCCTAGTCAAGATTTCGCCCTCTCGCCAACTTTAAAACTCGCCAAATTTACGGCCATTTGACGAGCAATTGTTATTTCCTTGTGTTTAGCGTTTTTTTTTTTTTTTTATTTTCGTTCGTTTTTATTTGTTTTCTTGCTTGGCTCTTCGAAATTTCATCCCAGCAAGGAGAAAAAGGTCACGGATATAAGGAGAGAGTGAGAGAGAGAGACAGAGAGAGAGTCAGAAAGAAAGAGAGAGGGAGAGAGAGAGAGAGGCGGGCAAGGGAGATGGAGAGCGCTGAAGGGAGAGAGAAAGCAAGAGCGAGAGAATACGTCTCGGTCCCTTGACGCTGATTGGATGATTTGTGACCAGCCAGCCAATCAGGCACCGTATCCGCCTCTCCATTTAGCAAATCGGCTTAATCGATGGTGTAATTCAATAAGCACACATTTTCTCCCATTCTGAGCCATTTTCTGTTGCGTTATTCTCGAGCTCTCGCATCCGTTTCCCTGCGATGAACTGTTTCCCAATTCTTTTCGGCGCTTCTGGGGGGGGGAAATGTTGGCCCGCTCTGGGCGGTAGATATCCTCGTGTTGTGTTGAAAGAAAGATAATTTTCATGATTGATGTACGATAAGGCGCCTCTAGACTCAAACGTCAACGATAAACACCAACCAATCATAGAAAACGTTACGAGGACTTTGAGGAGAATTAAGGGGTAACTCAATTAAACGATCGAGCGGACGAGAGGACGGACGGACGCGGAGCTAAAAGCCGAAGCCGCCGCCGCCGCCGACGCCGCCTTCTCTCTCTCTCTCTCTCCTCTCTCTCTCTCTCTCTCTCTCTCTCTCTCTCTCTCTCTCTCTCTCCTCCCCTGAACGAACGAAAAACAAAAAGATTAACTGATGAAACACGGGGCTAACATGGCGTGGCAAATGTTGAATGATGGGCCCGGAAGCGGAGCCAAGTTGTGTCTTTATCTTTAGCCGAGCCTAATTATCTCGTGTGCCGTTATTTAGAGAATTAGTTGGATGGAGAAGGGGGAGAGAGAGAGAGAGAGAGAGAGAGAGAGAGAGAGAGAGAGAGAGAGAGAGAGAGAGAGAGAGAGAAGGATTGCCCGGTTGCATTAGATAGAGATTTTGCTAATTAGGTGATGGGGGAATTGTTTGCCCTGAATTGTAATCCCGTTCGATTACTGGAATGGTTGGATTTTGCCCTGAGTTGTAATCCCGTTCGATTATAGAAATAGTATGTTTTTTGCCCTGAATTGTAATCCCGTTCGATTACTGAACGAGGTTGTTTTTGCCCTGAATTGTAATCCCGTTCGATTACTGAAATATAAGTTTGCTTTTGTCCTGAATTGTAATCCCGTTCGATTACTGAAATAGTTTGCTTTTGCCCTGAATTTAATCCCGTTCGATTGCTGAAAGAGTTTGTGTTTGCCCTGAATTGTAATCCTGTTCTGATTACTGAAATATAAGTTTGCTTTTGCCCTTAACTGTAATCCCGTTCGATTACTGAAATATAAGTTTGCTTTTGCCCTGAATTTGTAATCCTGTTCTATTACTGAAAAGGTTTTTGACCTGAATTGTAATCCTGTTCTATTACTGAAAAGGTTTTTGACCTGAATTGTAATCCTGTTCTATTACTGAAAAGGTTTTTGATCTGAATTGTAATCCTGTTCTATTACTGAAAAGGTTTTTGACCTGAATTGTAATCCTGTTCTATTACTGAAAAGGTTTTTGACCTGAATTGTAATCCTGTTCTATTCCTGAAAAGGTTTGTTTTTGACCTGAATCATAATCCTGTTCTATTACTGAAAAGGTTTTCGTTTTGTTGCTGATAGACTCAATAAAGATCTATATACTCGTATCTATAGCCATTTATGCACGCAATATACATCTATACATCTATATACGTATTCTTAATGCTTGAGGACACGTAAGACAAATGAGAAACGGCTTAAAAGATTAAAAGCTTGGAAGGATTGATTAATGATGACTTTGGCAAGGCACATAAAGTTGCAAGAGTTCATTTTTCCGTTGATATTTATTCTTGAACTCGGAGCTAAATGTATTACAAATTCAGAAGAAAAATCAAGGGAGAGACAGGCATTAAGGGAGTGGTTTTAGCTAATATATTTTACTAAATGTAATTTTTCATAGCTGCAGTCCATCTACAGGCTTGCAAAGACACTTTAAGTGATTGCTTGAAAGCTCTTGCAGATTAACGCGATGCAAGTTAAATAAAAGTTAATGACAGGAATATTTTTCAAGATATTAAGTACACAAGTGTCTCTCTGCTAGTCTAATTTTTCCTGTTAAAGATCGAACTGAATCTTAACTACGTAAATGTCCAGTCAGGCGACCTGACTATTTGTTTATGAGACATTTCAGTCAGAGGTGGCTATATGGAATTTGACTTTTCACTAATGTCCCGTATTACCAGCAGCGAATAGAATATTCAATATGTGACATAAATTCTTAAAATTAGGTCCATAAACCTTTTACAGGTTTTTATGGCGGTGAGAACATTTCGACAATTTTGAATTAAGTTCATTGGATAAATACCAAACAAGTTAGTGATTTTAATCGACATTCTCTTGTATTCTCTCTCTCTCTCTCTCTCTCTCTCTCTCTCTCTCTAGCTAGCTAGCTAGCTATCCAAGCCAGTTAGTGATTTTTAATCTCTCTTCATTCAGTTCGTTCTTCATTCAGTTCTCTCTCTCTCTCTCTCTCTCTCTCTCTCTCTATATATATATATATATATATATATATATATATATATATATATATATATATATATATATATATATATATATATATATTCTTTCTTCATAGCTATCTCTCTCTCTCTCTAGTTCTCTAGTTATTATCGGTCTGTCTGTCTGTCTCTCTCCCTCTATAGCTCTCTCTCTCTCTCTCTCTCTCTCTCTCTCTCTCTCTCTGCTTCCGTCACAACATCACCAAAGCGCAGTACATTCCTCACAGCTATTGCAGATCACCGTGCAAAAAAAAAAAAAACACCTCTTCAAACTCTGCTCCTCACCCATCAAACGCAACATCTGCAGGAGCTGAGCAATATTTGCCGATCAGGTTAATGACCGCCGACGATCGGGAGAGCCAGTTTGCGGTCCTTTTAGCGAGCGATTCCCGCCCCTGAACACGGCATTAGCAGACTTCAGTATATCGCCTTCGATAACTGCTCGCTACCTCATTCCCAGAAGCCTCCCACTGCAACGCCCGTCTTGAAATACTGGTCCGCTTCGGAAGGCAAAGTTTCTTGGGGCTATATAGAGGTATAGTGGCTTCGTTTTGGGTGATTTATGGTTTGGCCTCCTTTCTCTCTCTCTCTCTCTCTCTCTCTGTCTCTGGTTCGGTCTCTCTCTCTCTCTCTCTATCTATCTATCTATCTATCTATCTATCTCTCTCTCTCTGGTTCGGTCTCTGTTTCTCTCTCTCTCTCTCTCACCATCTACCTATCTATCTATCTATCTATCTATCTATCTCTCTCTGGTTCGGTCTCTGTTTCTCTCTCTCTCTCTCTCACCATCTATCTATCTATCTATCTATCTATCTATCTATCTATCTATCTATCTCTGTCTGTCTGTCTGTCTCTCTCCATCTATCTATCTATCTATCTATCTATCTCTCTCTCTCTCTCTCTGGTTCGGTCTCTGTTCTCTCTCTCTCTCACCATCTATCTATCTATCTATCTATCTATCTATCTATCTATCTATCTCTGTCTGTCTGTCTGTCTCTCTCCATCTATCTATCTATCTATCTATCTATCTATCTCTCTCTCTCTCTCTCTCTCTCTCTCTCTCTCTCTATTTATCTATCTTCTATCTCTCTCTCTCTCTCTCTATTTATCTATCTTCTATCTCTCTCTCTCTCTCTCTCTCTCTCTCTCTCTCTCTCTCTCTCTCTCTCTCCATCTATCTATCTTTCTATCTATCTATCTCTCTCTCTGGCTCGGGGTCTGGTCTCTCTCTCTCTCTCTCTCTCTCTCTCTCTCTCTCTCTCTCTCTCTCTCTCTCTCGTGCCAATAAAGGAAAAGCTACGTGCTGATGACGCTATTTTCAGTATGGAGTGGTCAGTTTTCTGAAAATGTTTCGCTTAAGAACGCACAACGATCAAAGTACAGGAGGAGGAGGTTGGGAAGGGGGTGGGGAGGGGACGGGGGAGGGGGGCCTTATGGCAGCTTAAAGTTTGTAGAAGGACGATTAACTCACTCACCAAATGAGAAGCTTTAAAACATTAAGATAAAAGAGTGGTTAGCTTTGCAAGCTCATATCACTGTTTGTCATTTCTGCACTGAGGGATCCAATCTGCGTAAACGGTTTGAACAAGTGGAGCGAATGGGAGGGAATAGGTTAATGAAAAGGGTGTTCCACACTGAAATCTTAGGTGGAAGAAGGAAAGGGTACCTAGAAGGCTCTGAGTCAGTAGATTGTGCAGATAGTCGAATAACAGGGACTTCATATCTAGAAAGCTACAGAGGACTCTCTCAGACAATATACACGCATACACACACACATATATATATACATATACATATATATATATATATATATATATATATATATATATATATATATATATATATATATATATATACATTCCCTCCACTTCCCTATTCCCAAGAGATCCCCTCCTCCCCATTCCCAAACCAAAGAGCTCAAAACAGGAGGCGCCGAATCCGCGTGAGGTTCCAAGCGACGATAAATACGATTCCTCCCAAAAGTCTCTCTTACCATAAAAGAGCTGCCCGAGAAAGCCTTCATAAATGTATTTAAGTGTATCAGAAGGGTGACAGCCTCTCCTCCTCCTCCTCTCTCTCTCTCTCTCTCTCTCTCTCCCCCACCCTCCCTCTTTTTACCCCTCAACACACACACACACAAACACACACACAAACGCAATCTCACTCTCAAGCAAATCGACGACACGACCCCAACAGAGCAGCCCTCTTTGGTAATATGTAAAACCGACGGCAGCACAGTGTCAAGTCCGGGATCCTTCAGAGTCGATTTCGGGGAGGTGGCCCTCGGGATTCTCGCCCTAGAGGACGCCCGCGGCGCTGTCTATCATCTACAGATTCCCAGATATCACAACAATACATTCGTGCTTACAAAACTCGCGTTTGTGTTACCGGGGATAATACAAGTGTCTATCGAGAGACTCCCTGCTCCCAACGCGGAGCCGTAGGGTCGAGATCCCCTCGGTGAAAGGATGCCAAAAGCGCCCTTGGGACCTCCTCGGGTCTTAGACCCCTTTGGCCCCGGTCTCGGGGAATAAGAAGGTAAAATGCGACGAGCTCCAACAAAATGCAAATAAAGAAGTAGCCTTTTAGCGTAGCCATATTGCTGTAATGGTCGTGTATAGCCCGGGAGAGAGGTGTGTGTATGTGTGTGTGTGTGTGTGTGTGTGCGCTGTGTCGGGTTTTGGGGGAAAGAGGAGAAGAAGAGGAAGAAGAAGAAGAGGAAAGAGAAACATCAGGAGGAAGAGTCTTCTTAACCTTAACGCCAGCACTTCATACATCATAGAAAATGAGGTCACTTTGCAGCCCCCACAGAGAGAGAGAGAGAGAGAGAGAGAGAGAGAGAGAGAGAGACACTGTACCATTTTGTTAGGGCACCTCTCTCTCTCTCTCTCTCTCTCTCTCTCTCTCTCTCGGCGACCGGGGCTCGTTCAGCGTGTCACACTCGGCCGTATTGTGTCTTGATTCGCTCTCTGAAATGCTCTTATTCCATTTGGATGGCGGGTCGTTTTTTGTCGTTTTTCGTCGGTTTTCCCGTCCTCCCCTCTCCCTTCCCCCCTTCCCACCCTCCCCCCCAGCTTCAGTGTCTGTGTTTCTGTGTCTGTAAGATTTATATATACGAGTCGCTCCGCTCGGCTGAAGACGGCAAGAGACACCGCTCCTGGTATTGAGTAAAAGATGAGGTATAAGGCGGTAAGAAGGAGCCCCGAGTAAAAGGATCGTCGACTGGTGGAGAGGTAAAAAGGAGGAGGAGGAGGAGGAGGAGGAGGAGGTTAAGGGGCAGAAGACGAGACACGAGGACACGAGACAACGAAAGAAGGGCGGAGCGTAATTTTTTCCCCTTTTAATCCCTTGAGAAGAAAATGAAGCGAGTGTATTTATGAGTATACATGAGTGTATACACAAGCTTTATACAAAAGTGTATGTGTAAGTGTATATTCAAGCTCAGTGGTTAATGTATACGTAAGTGTATAGACAAACATAAGTGTAACTATTAGTGTATACACAAGCTTATTCATAAATGTATACATAAAAGATATATCCAAGCTTATACATAAGTATATACACAAACTTATACATAAAAGTACAAACAAGAATATACATTCAGAATATTCATACACACGTATTAGCTTGTTTTGTAATTCATACACATTCACAAACATACACACATGCATACATGTATGTTAAAGGAAAATCAACTTCATTAATTTGTGTTATTTGAAACATAAAATATCCACGGCTCAGTTTGAGAAAATTCGCGTGCCGAGTTAATCCCTGACCTATTCTGACCTAGTAATCTTTTCAAGAAATTCTGACCTATTTCTTGAGTAATTTTCGAGAAATTCTGACCTATTTCTTGATCAGTTTTGAAGGTCAGTTTTCGAAAATTCTGACCAATTTCTTGATCATTTTCAGGAAATTCTGACCTATTTCTTGATCATTTTTCAAGAAATTCTCACCTATTTCTCGAATCGTTTTCGAGAAATTCTGACCCATTAACCTTTTCAAGAAATTCTGATATTTATCTTGATCAGTTTTCGAGAAATTCTGACCTATTTCTCGTATAATTTTCGAGAAATTCTGACGCATTAATCTTTTCAAGAAATTCTGACATGTTTCTTGGTCAGTTTTCGATAAATTCTGACCTATTTCTGGACTGATTTTCGAGAAATTCTGACCTATTTCTCGATCAATTTTCGAGAAATTCTGATCCATTTCTCGAATAATAAAAAAAAGAATTTTTGACCTATTTCCTGAAAAATTTTTCCAGATATTCTGACCTATTTCTCGATTTAATATTAAAAATTCTGGCCTATTTTCTGATTAGCTTTGGAGAAATTAAATAAATTAGATAAATTCTGTTGAGTTCGTCCATATCCTTTCAGGGAATTTGAATAACTCTCTGTATATTACGAAAGTCATTAAGGAGTCGCCCCCCACCGCCCCCGCCTCTGGGGCTAGGTCGTTTCCCCAGGCCTAGTTCACGCCCCTTCTTAATTTTGGGGCAATACATTTTTTTTGAGGTTTGGGAATATTTTTGGGTAATTTTTTTGAAGGAAAGTATAAAGTATAAAGTATAAAATGAAAAGTAGAAAATATATAAAGTACAAAATGTAAAATATATAATATATAAAATATAAAATGTAACAAAATATAAAGTATATAAGATATGAAATATAAAATGTAACAAAATATAAAATATATAAGATATAAAGTATAAAATGTAACAAAATATAAAATATAAATATATATACTTCACTTTCCAAGGAAGCTTGTCAAAAATGGCAGTAGTTTTAGCTCTCTCTCTCTCTCTCTCTCTCTCTCTCTCTCTCTCTCTCTCTCTCTCTCTCTCTCTCTCTCTCTCATCTGCTGACAATTACAAACAGAACGATCACAATACGATTATGATGTCTCAAAAAATGGCGAAAGTTTTATCCACATCTCTCTCTCTCTCTCTCTCTCTCTCTCTCTCTCTCTCTCTCTCTCTCAATTTGCTCTAATTATAAACAAAATCAAATTTTTCAGATACGATTATGACGTCTGAACAATGGCGAAAGTTTTAACTATCTCTCTCTCTCTCTCTCTCTCTCTCTTGTATCCTAACTCCTTCCACACCCCTTCCTCAATTATCACTCCTCCCCCTCCCCTCCGCTCCCTCTCCCCAACAAAAACAAAAACAAAAGAACAACAACACGAAGAAATCATTTTTGTCTTTGCTTTCTCCTCCTCGTCCTCCTCCTCGTCCTCGTCCTCCTCCTCCTCCTCTTCTTCTCCTTCTCCTTCTCCTTCTCCTTCTTCTTCTTCTTCTTCTTCTTCTTCTCATTCTTCTTCTTCTTCTCATTCTTCTTCTTCTGCTTCTTCTTCTTCTTCTTCTCCTTCTTTTTCTTTTTCTTTTTCTTTTCTTTTCTTTTTCTTTTTCTTTTTCTTCTTCTTCTTCTTTTTCTTCTGCTTCTTCTTCTTCTTCTTCTTCTTCTTCTTCTTCTTCTTCTTCTTCTTCTTCCATCCTCGGGAGAGATGCGCCATCAAAAGGAGAAAATTCAATAAAAGAAATCAAAGCCCGCGGAATGAACATAAATCAGCTGAGGCGATGCGAGAATAAAAAGGCCTTTCCCCCTACACATCGTCACTTTCTCTCTCTCCCCCCCTTCCCCTTCTTCCCCTTCTTCCCCTTCTTCCCCCTTCTTCCCCTCCCCCCGACCAATATGAAGTTAGACCCGTTTTAACGATGATTTATGAGATGTTGACGAATTGGTTTGAAACGCATCCTTCGTAGGGGGTACCATCCACCGATATGGGTTCCCGCCCGTCCACATACCCCGTTTTCTGTTCGGGCCTGTTGACGTCTTGTTATGGGTAACTGTTCTTTTCTGGATGGGACAGAAACAGACACACTAATAAAAGCAACTATTCTTTTGTAGATGGAGTACACAGACAGACATATATACAGACAAAAAAGACGGATATTTTTCAAATACAGAAATAGATTAAAATCCATTTACAAGCAAGAGATAAGTAGAGGAATGTATATATACAGCCTACGTAACAAGATCTGAAGAAGTGGAGACTTTCTGATTTAGATCTTGGGTACAAAGGTTGTCTGTTTCTTAAAACAGTTGCTAACAGTTGCTAGCGGTTGCTAGCGGTTGCTAGCAGTTGCTAGCAGTTGCTAGCGGTTGCTAGCAGTTGCTAACAGTTGCTAGCGGTTGCTAACAGTTGCTAGCGGTTGCTAATAGTTGCTAGCAGTTGCTAACAGTTGCTAGTAGTTGCTAGCGGTTGCTAACAGTTGCTAGCGGTTGCTAACAGTTGCTAGAGGTTGCTAACAGTTGCTAACAGTTTTTAGCAGTTGCTTGCGGTTGCTAACAGTTGCTAACAGTTGCTAGCAGTTGCTAACAGTTGCTAACAGTTGCTAGCAGTTGCTAACAGTTGCTAGAGGTTGCTAACAGTTGCTAGCGGTTGCTAACAGTTGCTAGAGGTTGCTAACAGTTGCTAACAGTTGCTAGCAGCAGATTTTTGTTTTTCAGTTTCTATAAGTTTGTTCATTTATATTAGCTAAACTTGTGGCAATACAGAAACAAGGCCTTGCTGAGAGAGAGAGAGAGAGAGAGAGAGAGAGAGAGAGAGAGAGAGAGAGAGAGAGAGAGAGAGAGAGAGAGCATAACCAAGGGGCAGTCAAAAAACCGATACTAACCCCTCCTGCTGTAGATGATCTAATATGAAAACCCGATCGAGGAACGTTACCAGGGAGAGAGAGAGAGAGAGAGAGAGAGAAGGGACCACCCTCTGAGGAGGAGGAGGAGGAGGAGGAGGAGGAGGAAGGAACTTCCTCGTAGGGAGGAAAAGAGGAAAAAGAAGTAGAGGAAAGAAAAGGAGAAGAAGGCTCTTGATAACACCTCCTACCTCCTTCAGGGGGGGAAGGGGGGAGGCAGCCAGCAGCCTCAGCCTCCTCCTCCTCCTCCTCCAGTAATTGCTTTCTGATGACATGACTTATGGCGCCTCCATCTTTGTCGCTAATATCCATCCCCACTCTTGCCTGACTTCTTTACGTTATCCTGCGTGCAGGTTTTTTTTTATTTATATGCAGGTTTTTTTATTTATATATCTATTTTTTTTTGTTTTCTTCCAGTGTCTCGTTTTCCCATTTTCGTTTTTTTTTATTTTAAAATTTTGCTTTAAAGGGTGGAGGTTTTTTATTTTATTTTTTTTTTTCGTGGTTTTTTTAATTATTCAACTTTTCTTTAAAGAGTGGAGTTTTATTTTTTTCTTTCAGTGTCTCATTTTCCCTTTTCGTGTTTTTTTCTAATTTTTTAAATTTTTTTAAAGCGGATTTTTTTTTTTTTTATTTTGGGAGTTTTTTTAATTGATTTCTTTACATTATCCTCAACGCAGGATTTTTACTTTTTTTTTCCAGTGCTTCGTTTTCCATTTTCACGGTTTCTTTTTTATATTTTGAAGCCGTTTTTTTATATCTTTATTTGCTATTTTGGGAGTTTTTCCCAAGTTTTTTTCTTCCAGTTGCTCATTTTCCTTTTTGATATTTTTTTTATTATTTTCTTTAAAAGGAATTTTTGTATTAATTGCTATTTTGATCTCTCTCTCTCTCTCTCTCTCTCTCTCTCTCTCTCTCTCTCTCTCTCTAAGAGAGGTCTCATTATTTTTTTCTCTCTTTGTACCTTTTCGAGATACTGGTCTGCCCAACTAGCTAAGGAAGGCTTGTGGTGGAGAGGGGAGGGGGAGGAGGGGAGGAGGAAAGGGAGGTGAAGGGAGGGAGGAGGAGGAAGGGGAGGGAAGGAGGAGTAGGGATGGGAGGAAATGTCTTGTTCGCTGAATCTACTTCTATCACTTTTGATGGTTTTAAGTTTTTTTCCTATTTTTTTTTTTTTACTTTCCAGGGGTTAGTCAGGGTTTATTTCACAGGGATTATTGAACACTAGGGTTTACTCCGTGAGGTTTAGATCAAGCCAAGGTTTATTTCGTACGCTTTTATTTCAAAGCAAGGTTTTTTTATATATATATATATATATATATATATATATATATATATATATATATATATATATATATATATAATCTGTCAATGTTGTAAAATTCAGCAAATTATTGTTGTTGTAAAAATCAGTAACGAAAGACAAAATGATTATGTCAAATTCATTGTCGAACTTCTACATTCCAGAGGTACTTTGTTCCTCACACCGTTGGACTGTGGAATAGTCTCCCTACTGCGATGCTTTACTACCCTAAGACAGTTCTCCTTGTACTTTAATAATTTGCTTATATTTCTATCTATTTGTTTATAGACATTAACTGATTTTTAGTTTTCTGTAAAAGAAAACTATTGTGCCGGCTTTGTTTGTCCGTCCGCACTTTTCTGTCAACACTCAGATCTTAAAAACAGCTGAGGCTAGAGGGCTGCAAATTGGTATACTGATCATCTACCCTCCGATCATCAAACATACCAAATTGCAGCCCTCTAGCCTCAGTAGTTTTTATTTTATTTAAGGGTTAAAGTTAGCCGTAATCGTGCATCTGGCATCGATATAGGTACTAACAACACACCCCACCACCGAACCGTGGCTGTGGCCACCACCGTACCGTGGCCGAGTTTCATGGGCCGCGGCTAAGAGTTTCATGGGCCGTGGCTTAAAGTCTCTTAAAGCATTATGCGCTGTACAGAAAACTCGATTGCGCCGAAGGAACTCCGGTGTGCTCTTAACTTGTTTATTTTTCCAATAAGCGATCTCTTCTTTCTGTATATCCCATTACATTCTGTCACTTCTTTCAAATGAACACCATAATATTCTTTGGAAGCTTGAATAATAATAATAATAATAATAATAATAATAATAATAATAATAATAATAATAATAATAATAATAATAATTTCTTTAACAAATGAACACCATAATATTCTTTGGAAGCTTGAATTCAAGCCAATAGCCCTTGTGGTGGGCTTGTTCGATGCGAACAGGGTTCATCTTCTGAATAATAATTTTAATAATAGTGATAATAATTTCTTTTAAATGAAAGCTTGAATTTCAAGTCAATGTGGTGGCCTTGTTCCATATGAATAGGGTTCATTTTCTTGATAATAATAATAATAATAATAATAATAATAATAATAATAATAATAATAATATATAATAATAATAATAATGGTCCCTGTGTTGGGCTTGTTCCATATAAATAGAGTTAGTCTTCTGAATAATAATAATAATAATAATAATAATAATAATAATAATAATAATACACTACTCCTGCGTGAGCTAATATATGCGTGTGTGTGCGTGTGTGTATGTATGTGCGCGCGCGCGCGTATATGCGTCCGTCTGTCAGAGGGGGAGGACGGTATCATTGTATAGCAATTACCATTATTGAATACCACAATATGTCGTTCGTGGAGGGAGTCTTAATGAACCACTTTATTGAACTCGGTCGCATATATATATTTATTTACCGAGCGGAGGATTTAAAAGGGAAAAAATCCGGGATTCGCGGATGAAGGGGGGCGATTTATGACGCTAAAATGGCGAGTGGGATTTTGTGGATTAATGAAAAAATTAGTTTGTGTTTTTTGTATGTATGTATGTATGTATGTATGTATGTATATATATATATATATATATATATATATATATATATATATATATATATATATATATATATATATATATATATATATATATATATATATATATATATAAAGTTAGTAAATATAACTATAGAAAACGACAAGTTATCGGACTGGGAAACCATTACGAAGTGAAGACGTCTCTTGTTGGTATATAAGGAATATATAAAAAAAATTTTAAATTTGTAATATACAAATTGAAATGCAGGACCATTTTTCTTGAATTTGAATACAGAAACAATTCATTTATCAATAAGTATAATGAAGGTTTGTCATATACGAAAATAAAATTTATGATTTTTTTCTCTTTAAAGTATTTATTGAAAGCATTAATTTATTATCAAGTATAATCAAGTTATCAATTATATATTGATGGAAATAAAATATTCTCTCAGAGGTTCCTGGAAATGAACACAAAGGAGACGTCTGAAAACTCTTTGTATTATTATATTAATAAAATCATTTCCATCCCGTCATTTCCATAAGGCGTCACTAGGCATCACCTCCAATCATTTCTTAATCCCCTTCCCCCCTTCCCAATCCCCCAGGGGAAGGGGGGGGGGCCAGGATCCTTAAGCACCCCCAAAATTCGGCGCGGATTTTTTTCAATAAGACCCTGTCGGGCCTAAATCGAGATTGGAGGAGGAGGAGGAGGAGGAGGAGGAGGAGGAGGAGGAGGAGGAGGAGGAGGAGGAGGTGGTGGAGGGGAGGAGGAAGGGGGGCCATATGGAGCCCCGAAATAAGGTCCAATATCCCGGGAACGTCATTTTTGTATCTGTTACAGAATCAATTCCACATCATCTTGCGGCTACCAATAATACCCCATTTTCTGTTTTTGTTCCTCGCAGCTGTTTTCGTGGACCGAAGGGCGCTTCCCTCCGGCCGCGCCGCCAGGGGAAATGCGTCCTAGGGAGGGCGGGCGCCAAGGGCGGAAATCCCGAGGGCCTCCGCCGCAACTGCCCAGGAGTCAGGTGGCTAACATATAAATGTATGAAGATGGCGTGTTGAGTATAGCAATGGCCGATTTTTGCGTTCGATTTCCCGCTCGCGTTTGCGGTCGGCTGCGGGAGTACGGGCGTTGGAAACGACGAGGGACGCGAGACTGCGTCTTCCAGGTGACAGGCAAAGGAAATGAGGGCTGACAGACGCCCCAGCGGCAGTCGGGAGTCTTCGAATCCGCCCCGATTCGGCGAAGAGACGCTCGATCGAAGACCAAGTCGCAGCCGAGACGAACCGATCGAGACGCGCCCCAATAACAGACAATATTCGGCGGGGAGCCCATACTGCGACGGAGGAGGGGGAGGAGGAGGACGCCCCTGGAGGAGGAGGAGGAGGAGGAGCCACCCCCCTAGGGGCAGTGGGTGTCCGCGTTAGCATTTGTTACCCCCCGATGCATATTACAGAGACCATCTTCATATTCTAACGGGGTGCTACTGAGGCGGCCGAGTGTCATATGCGGTGGCCCCGAGATTGTTTTAGGTGGCGAGGAACAGCCAATACGCCTTGATAAAGCGAAATCGGAGAGGCAGATTGCTGAAGGGGAGGGAGGGAGGGAGGGAGGAGGGAGGAGGAGGGGGGGGGGGCGCCAGAAGGGTCCTTGGACCTTCCCCTGGCACCCGAATCCTCCATCATCTATCGAGAACATTGGTATGATTCAAGGTCTGATTGGGCCTCGATTTATTTGGTTGTTTTTGGTCTTCCGCGACTAAGGACACGGGGCAGCTACTGTGCTGTCTTTGTGCGGGTGTGTGCGCGCGCGTACGTACGTACAGACATACGCATGCATACACACATGGGCATGAACACGCACGTACACATGCGCTCACTGTGTGTCAAAAGCCCAATTTACCAATTTCATCCATGAAATTACACCCCTATACAATTCATTCACCTTCAGAATCGACTAAGAACTGGCCCCAGAATTATGACTCTATTGATTTCCCAGTACCCATTTTGGGATGAGGTTGCGAGCCCCATGCTAGCTCCTGTACTAGCCGCCTCCTCCTCCATCCAGTTTGAGACCCACAACAGCCGAC